>NW_025783107.1:0-17262 GCF_021130785.1 Homalodisca vitripennis | reverse complement strand
TATATATATATATATATATATATATATATATATATATATAAAAGTAGATATGAATATGGGCGGATGTCTAGCTCACTTTTGGAGACAGACAGAAATTCCATACAAAAATACTGTTTAAAAGGACAATAAACGAAATCTGTAAAATCAAACTGTAAGGCGGTTCTAGGCTACTTTTTAGGACAGTCAGAAAAGCACCGTAAAATACTGTTTTAAGGACAATAAACTAATCTGTATCTCACGAATGTTAAATTAACCGAATCTTTAGCGGTTTTACTGTTCATTGATAGGCTTCTAATTTCTAAGCTTTTTTAATGAAAAAATCCAGAAATCTTAATAAAAAAATCTATAAACGGAAATAATGACATTTGCTAACAATCACATCGAGAAGTCGGGGATAATGTGAGTAAAACCGCCTTCTTTTCACGAGGTTTCTTCATTTACTTTCTCCAAAATGTACTATAAAATCATCCAAAGATTATCAGGTTTAAAATTCGTAGTCACATGTTCAATGTCTAAATAGTGAAAGATTATAGGTAAAATCTTCTCATATTAAACGTGTTAATTTAAACCTACGAACCTAATGTATTCCTTTGAAAAGGAAAATAATTTTGTCAACGTTTCCCAAAGATAAGTAAAAATTTTTTTATCTTTTTTCTAAATTCTGGAGACACAATTTGTTTGCTTCTTATCTCCATATTGTAATAGTTTCTAAGCAGATTATTCAAATGTGGGTTAGCTTATTTCGAAATTTCTTTAGGTTTAGGTCGTTCATCCAAAATTAAATTACAATCTCTACAAACTAATCTTTTATCAATAAATTTTCTCTCTCTATTATAACACTTGTAACAGTTGGCATATATACTCTTCCATTTACAAAAGAAATAAATGGAAGCTATGGAACTATAGTCTGCCGAGATACTAAATTTTTCAGGCGCAAATAGTTTGTGTTTATATATTCAACTACCGAGATAAAAAGAAATGATTTTATATTTATTATTCAACTATTTAGGATATTTTGTCTATGAATTACAAAGATTATTACGGAAGACATCGAGATTTTCCATCCACGAAAAGAGTATATTTTGTAATAGTTTTAGATGGAATGAAATGAGAACAATATGAACATCAGTAACTGACTGAAATTTCTCTATTATCGGTTTCTTAATACACATCATAGGCTAAAAATTTCTCAGAAACCACAAACACGATATCAAATCGCGCTTTGTAACAGCATTTTGAAAAATCCATATTGATATATATATCGGCTTTGAACTAGAAATATTTGTCAAACTCTTGTTTGTATCAATGATCATAACTGGGTCCTATTTGCTATAAATTCGTTGGGGTTGTAATACATTTCCATATGTTTTGTAAGGTAAACTTGCGTAAAATCCTTATAGCAGCATATACGTGATTAGAAAAGACCATCGGAAATGTTTAAATTTTGTAATATCATCTGGAGACAATAAGAACCTTTCAATTTTACTCTGATATTTATTACATCCAAACTATCAAACTTTGAAGTTTATTTTTGTGCTGATTATTCTGTCTATCTGTGTGAAAACCAATGATAGACGAACTGGGGATGGAAGATATTACTATAAATATTTGTGATATCGAATAAATAAGTTATTCCGGAAATACCTTTTTGTTCAAATACATTGCCAATCTAGAAAATGAAACGTGATGTTTTGAGATTTTATAATTTCATCAATCAACTAAATTTTACTCGTGGTTTTGTAATCAATCATCGGAATCGCTAATGAATACCCCGTTTAAGTTGTAATGTTGGTGCCAACAACAGGCATCACATTGCCAGTTGCAGTCGTCAGAATCACATCATCGTCTTCAGCTCTTATGAAACTAATGTAAAATCCACCTTTTTAGATCGGAATAGTAACAGTTTCAATGATTCCTAAGCCGAAATGTGCTAAATCACCGACCGCTTCATATGGGGCCAAAGGTAAAAAGTTGATTCCAAACTGAACTTGACAATACTTCACTTTTTGGAAGATACAAATGAGGCCGTGAAGAGTGCTTTAATGGTCCTAGAAGTAGAGTCAACTTCTTCTATCAATTGGTGGGGTGCTCGTTAGGCAATGCATTAGTAATATAATATACGGTATAAAATGTTAGGAGATTAAATCCTAACATTATCAGTTCCAAGAGATGCATGACCATCTTGTTATGGTGTAATATGCCACAGATTTATTAAAACTGGAAGTAAAACTGCTAAAAGGGTAGCTCCTATTTGCATTAGTAAACTCTGTTGTCTTGTTTGCGGTTTTTTGTCATTCAAATGGTTGTGTACTAATTGGAGTGAATAGGTGTGTAATAACGCCGCCCGCGCATTGATGGCCTGAATACTTTTTGTAGTCCACCATTTAATTAAAGAGAAAATTTAGAAATTTTACACATCATACATCATGGTTGCTGGGTCAGCGATCTAATGTGACGTTTTTATAAGATAAAATATAAATTGTTTTTAGAGTCATGTGATTTATCAAGCTTCTCGTCATATTCCAGGATTCTGTGCCTTAATTTTTGCGTTCTCGGTCTCAGGATTTCAATATAAATGTGCATCGGATAGTAACCGCTATCTATAATATTGGTTCCAATCAACTGTATGTTGCGTTGGTCTTCCAATGTAACTTGATAACTCAAGTGGTTATAGAGGCAATGAAACAGACATATGATCTTTTAAGTGTATAAGGGATATTGTGACATGTTAATAATCTCTGTGGACCCATATTTTGATATTTTGCAATTGATTATAACCAATGTCAGATTTGTTTAAAGAATCGCTTCATAGCTGCATTTATTTCTTCTAGTTGAGGAGTAAATGTCAGCCCTAGATTCTGTTTTCTAAGCTCTTTCGTTTTGTGCATTGATAAAAAGATCGAAAGCACTGTAAGGGCCCGCCATCTCTATTTATGAATAAAAAATTGCAAGGTTGTTAGAAATTGACTCTTTTTTGCGTTACATTCAGCACATTTTCCTGAAAGCCTCTTAACTCCATTGAGAGATTGCTGTAGTATTCTGTAGATCATTTGTGGCAGTTGTTTTGCTGTTACATCTCACTCAATATATAAGCGACCAGTTTATATAAGGAAATTGTATATCATGCTTAAAAACCTACGTCCGAAAGACCTATTTCAAAAGATCTTCCTCCAGATTATTATATGTTTTGTGCTAATTGTTTGTTGTATATTTGACCCAGCTTTAAAAGCTGGGTAGTCATATAATAATTTATGACCAATATTCTCTAAAGTTGGTCCGGTAGCAGCGAAACTAAACTTATCAAAAGACGTCTTTAAAATTAGTAAGTTTTGCAGTAATTTCACCAACATCGTCTACTGATCTTCAATTCCTGGCTTCTAACTTGTCATAGACTTCTGTTGTAAAAATCTTTAACATTCTGTTTTATGAGGCTCATAATTTTGTTTTAGTTCATAAAACATTTTAATAGGATCTTCTAATTGAATCATTACAAGCAACATCAAATGGATTAATTCTTTTTACTAACACCACCCGCTAAGTCTTAGTTCCTTTAAAATCTAAGGCTTTGGTATCATTCGGATCATGTACATCTTCAATATCGATGTGATGCTGATGATTAAGTTTAGAGGTTTTAAAATTTGTGCTTTAACAGACAACATCATTTTGGTCCAATAACCAAGTCGAACACCGACAGATTCGTTTCTTTTATTAGCCAAACTAACATAAGTCTTTTCAACGTGGATCTGCTTCAGTAATTTTTATCAGCTAGTTCGATATGAGACATTAGAATTGGTGAATATGAATTTTGTTTGAGCACCCATCATCAACTTTCTTTTTCCAAGTGTTTTTATTTTAGTCAGCAACTTCAGCTTTGAACTCATGAAAATTTGCAAGTTTGTGTTATCATATTTCTCCTTCTAAAATCTGCAATCTCGACAGCAAATCGAGTCGGAAGCTGGAAGGTTTTGTTATAAATTTTCCCGAACTTGTTATCAAACTCATTTCATCAAACGAGTGCAAAATTCTAAACTAGGATCTACATGTTTAATTATTTGTGTTCCAAATACGTTCAAAAATATTTTGGGAATCCATATATTATTATGCAATAATTTGTTTACAACGTCTTAAAAAGGTTTACCATGTACCGCAGTTCATACTCAAAACAAAATCACATAAATGATCCACAAATTGGGGGATCATTTATAGTCTTGAATTTCTCGAGATGCTTCATTGTAGTAGATCGCTTAGAATTTTTTGTCAAAATATTTGATTCAGATTTCCTATCGGAGGTTTAGGTTCCTTCAATTCTTTCCATACGAATCAAATATTAACATGCATTTCTTATCTTTTTTATAATAACAAATCCTAATGCGTTCCACTTCCCATAATCGATGGTCTAAATTCACACATTCCGACATTCGATATGTTGCTTAACTTTTTCGGGGGTTAATGTATCTCTCATGAAAATTCCTCCTAAAATGTTTTAATGTATTTTGTCAGAGTTTCTTCCAATGTCTCCGAAATGTTATAAGGGTTCAAAGTTCTTGTGTTTTTTACGGATTGTTTGATTTCACGTAATATCTATAAGTTCTTTTTTCATCTAATATCCCATAGATCCTGTAAACATCTTCCAACTCTTTATCTAAACCAATTTAAAATGTTTCGTGAATCAAATAAGAGAATCACACTCTTTTTTAGACGATTGGAGCAGCTTTTTTACGAAACGATAAAGGGAAAACAACATTTTTGAAACAACTGGAATTATTTTCTCCAAGAATTTCTAATAAATCTTTCATAAAGTCCACCCATTTTTAAGCTTCTTTCAACTGATTATTAAGAAAATTCGTATTCTGGTTCCTTTATTGTTTTTCTTATGTTTTTTCGAGGGGCGGGGGGGGGGGAGGTTTTATTGGTATTCTATTGTTATTGTCTATTTGTTAAAAAATATCTTATCTTCGTGACATTTTTTAGTTGATTCTATCTTTTAAATTGAATACTTAACGTGGTATTTTTTTCTCTAAAAGCGGATTTTAGTGTTTGTTCTTTCTCGAGTGTTTTTGCTGAAATTTACGTTCACCTCCATATTTATATACGTTAAAATTTCAAGTTCTCGTTCAAATTGCCCAGTTCCTAGTTTATTCTCGATTCAATAAAACCATTGCTCTCAACTGTTGGGAAGTGCAAACAAAATCTTTGCATCCTAAACTAGGCATCATTCTGATAAAAATCTATCCATTGCCTTTATCTTGCAATAAACTTTATCTGCTACTATGTCCTGGAATTTGATGTCACTATGTTTTGCATATAAAATGTGTTTCCAGTTAGCAGCTTGATCTAAATTATATTTCATACCAGGATCTCCTCTTTGGTAGTCTTTTGTTTCGAGTTTTAGTCGCCAGGGACACAAGATACCTTGATAAGTTGGATTACGTGTAATTCAAAAGGTAAATTGTTGATGAAAATCATTCAAAAGTCCGCTACCTTCAATCATAGATGAACTTATTGCTGCGCTAAAACTCGCTTTAAATATGTTTACAATTCCATCAGGTTTTTCAATCTTAATTCATCAAGTTTGTTCAGATAATAATAAATCTTTAACTCGCTGGCTTCCTTTTCGTTCATAAAAAATTGTTGTTTCCTAGCCTTCTTCGTTGAGACATAAATATAATATTATAATTCCCATCGAGTTTTGTCAAAATCAGTTCGATATTAATCTGTACTCAATTCTTATTATCATTGTATGTTTCTTTACACAACCTGATCCTTCGATTCGTTTTTCCCAAATTGGGTTTAATCTAAATTGATAATTTTTTTTTTACCTCTACATTGACTTAGGGAACTTCTTAGGTAGATGGATTCATTATTTTTTGTAAATTGAAGTCAGGATTCCCATAACAATTTCTGTATTACTTTTTCAATAATTCTTCTTCAGAATATAAATTATCTTTGGAATCGTCATTGTCTGTTAATAAGTGTCTCGCCTCCATAAAAAACCTTGGAGTACCTTGCGGTACAACTTTGTTCGTCATTAATTTATATTTATTAATCATTTTGAGTTTCAAAAATTAAACGGGTAAAATTTTTTTTTCCAATCATAAAAACTTTTCATTTTTTCTATCCCAATACAAACACAAAATTTATCATCCTTCGCTCTAGGAAGAAATTTTTTTACCAATCTTCACCAATTATCTATATCCGTTGTTCCAGGTGAACTATATTTGGTTCACACTATGGTAGAGTTCTTCAATGATTTCGAGGATCCCTAAATGGTGTTGAAGATGGTAAATTTTGGACAATTCAAACTCAGATTTCTTCGCGGAATCGAAATATCGGCAAATTGTCGTACAACTGGAAACCAAATTCATTAAATTTTGAATTATCGCTTAAAAACATTTTCAAGTTTGTGCCCTCAACATTTTTAAATTTGCAGAAGTTACAGGTTGATTAATTTATTTGAATAAAGAGTTCTTGGTTTCTTCTTCATCAAATTCGATAATCTGTTCTTTAAATTCTACTTGAGTTAATTTCTTGTTCGATCTTGATCAAGTTTTATTCGCTTCTTCAGAAGTTACTGTTCAACCATTTATTTAGGAAAATTTTAGAAAACAGTGGAACGTAAAAACAAATAAAAACGTGAACGTGGAACGTTAAAAAACGTGAACTGTGGAACGTAAAAACGTGGAAAACGGGTGGAACGTAAAACGGTGAACAGATATTTACCGCTTTATTTTTCTCAGTTGTTTTTCATAATGTAAATATAAATAGTTAAAAGATAATGTAAAAATAATTGTAACAATATATTTATATCAAGTAGATTTGCCAGACCACTGAGCAGCATTTATATTAGAAAATTTATTCAAATATTTACCATTTTTAGGCTTCAAAGTTAGATTAAATAGTTAAAAATCCGTAGTCTTCCTTCCAAATTTTATCACACAGCTCATTAAATTGGTTAAAACTCATATCAGATCCCACATAATTGTTATAAATCTTTCTCGAATAGTGATCATCTTGCTTAAAAACACACAACATATTCAAATTATTTCTAATAACTTGTTTATCAACCTTTGAAAAGCATTGGAAAGATAGATACAAGAGATATTTTTGTGACGAGACATTACGAAATATTCCTTAATAACGTCTTGATTTTCTAAAATACAATCATCAAAAACGATTAAAGAATTCGGTTTACATTCGCTTAACGGAACTATGTCCTCAGAAGCATTATAAAAATGTGATATTTTTTTGTTTAAGTTTTTCTCAATATTTTCAAATCTTTCTTGTAATTTTTTATAAGCGTTCTTGTTCTAAAGATTTACTAAAAACATACAAATTGGAATAAGGAATCAACCTATTGTAGATAAAAATTCAATAATAAAGTTGTTTTTCCACATCCACTTGAACCAACAATTTAACAATCTGATTGGTTGATCTTTCTTATTTTCTTCAAACGTTTGAAGTGTTATGCTGATCTTTTTGCTTTAAAAATTTCTCCATTTAAATAACTAAAATGAAGCTGTTCAAGTTGACTTCAGAAAGCTCTAAAATTAGTTTTAAACTTGGAACATCCTATACACTTAGAGGAAGAATCAAATTATTTTTTCGGTTTAAGCGGTTTTTTATTCTGACAATTTTGTAATAAATATTAGTGAAAGTTCTCCTTATTGTATAGGATTTAGTGAGAAGAACATAACAAAATATTATGGTTTAAACAAAGGATATTATACTTTCGATCAAATAAAAAATTCCCTTAAAAATTATCTGAAAACATTCAAACAATCAGATAAATCTTTAAACTTTGACGAAAACAAGTTTGAAATGCAAAAAAATTATCTCTCTAATAAAATTCAAATAAAATCACCAGTAAGAATAATGTTTTCAAGCAATTATTGTAGATTTGTTAGGGTTTGTTCAAGAAACTATTGAGCCAAATCAGTATATTTAGGAAATAAAACGCCAAAATTTAGAACCTTTCGATGTAATTGAAGTGCACTGCAATCTCGTTGAACCTAGTTTTGAAAATCATACCGAACATTTACACAAAGAATCTGAAATTTTGTACACTTTTTTCCCAAATGTTGCTTATGGATCAAAAATCAGTGAAAAACCGAATGAATATCGATTATATTCCAATTAGAAAAAATATTAAAGAATTCAAAAAATTCGTTCTAACTATACAAGACTCTGAGGGAAAATTTAATAAATAATGAGAGTAAAACAACAATATATTTAAGATTGTCGAAAGAATGATGAATCAAGGGGGAACGAATCGTTCTTACCTTCAAACTTTCAAAACGAGTTGATAATGATGATAAATACCAATACTTTTATCTAAAAGATAAGGTAGCCCTCGAGGGCCACCTCACAAATATTCACAAAAAATACGAATAAAAGACAATGTTAAATATATTGTTGTTTTACTCTCATTATTTATTAAATTTCCCTCAGAGTCTTGTATAGTTAGAAACGATTTTTTGAATTCTTTTAATATTTTTTCTAATTGGAATATAATCGATTTCATTCGGTTTTTCACTGATTTTTTGATCCATAAGCAACATTTGGGAAAAAAGTGTACAAAATTTCAGATTCTTTGTGTAAATGTTCGGTATGATTTTCAAAACTAGGTTCAACGAGATTGCAGTGCACTTCAATTACATCGAAAGGTCTAAATTTTGGCGTTTTATTTCCTAAATATACCTGATTTGGCTCAATAGTTTCTTGAACAAACCCTAACAAATCTACAATAATTGCTGAAAACATTATTCTTACTGGTGATTTTATTTGAATTTTATTAGAGAGATAATTTTTTTGCATTTCAAACTTGTTTTCGTCAAAGTTTAAAGATTTATCTGATTGTTTGAATGTTTTCAGATAATTTTAAAGGAATTTTTTATTTGATCGAAAGTATAATATCCTTTGTTTAAACCATAATATTTTGTTATGTTCTTCTCACTAAATCCTATACAATAAGGAGAACTTTCACTAATATTTATTACAAAATTGTCAGAATAAAAACCGCTTAAACCGATAAAATAATTTGATTCTTCCTCTAAGTGTATAGGATGTTCCAAGTTTAAAACTAATTTAGAGCTTTCTGAAGTCAACTTGAACAGCTTCATTTTAGTTTATTTAAATGGAGAAATTTTTAAAGCAAAAAGATCAGATAAAACTTCAAACGTTGAAGAAAATAAGAAAGATCAACCAATCAGATTGTTAATTGTTGGTTCAAGTGGATGTGGAAAAACAACTTTATTATTGAATTTTATCTACAATAGGTTGATCCTTATTCCAATTTGTATGTTTTTTAGTAAATCTTTAGAACAAGACGCTTGATAAAAAATTACAAGAAAGATTTGAAAATATTGAGAAAAACTTAAACAAAAAAAATATCACATTTTTATAATGCTTCTGAGGACATAGTTCCGTTAAGCGAATGTAAACCGAATTCTTTAATCGTTTTTGATGATTGTATTTTAGAAAATCAAGACGTTATTAAGGAATATTTTCGTAATGTCTCGTCACAAAAATATCTCTTGTATCTATCTTTCCCAATGCTTTTCAAAGGTTGATAAACAAGTTATTAGAAATAATTTGAATATGTTGTGTGTTTTTAAAGCAAGATGATCACTATTTCGAGAAAGATTTATAACAATTATGTGGGATCTGATATGAGTTTTAACCAATTTAATGAGCTGTGTGATAAAAATTTGGAAGGAAGACTACGGATTTTTAACTATTAATCTAACTTTGAAGCCTAAAAATGGTAAATATTTGAATAAATTTTCTAATATAAATGCTGCTCAGTGGTCTGGCAAATCTACTTGATAAAATATTTGTTACAATTATTTTTACATTATCTTTACTTTTTATTTACATTATGAAAACAACTGAAAAACGGTAAAATCTGTTCACGTTTTACGTTCCACGTTCACGTTTTTACGTTCCACGTTCACGTTTTTTACGTTCCACGTTCACGTTTTTAACGTTCCACGTTTCAAAATTTTCCTAAATAAATGGTGAACGTAACTTCTGAAGAAGCGAAAAAACTTGATCAAATCGAAAAGAAATTAATCAAAGAATTTAAAGAACAGATTCGAATTGATGAAGAAGAACAAGAACTTATTCAAAAAATTAATCAACCTGTAACTTCTGCAATTAAAAATGTTGAGGGCAAAATTGAAAATGTTTTAAGCGATAATCAAAATTTAATGAATTTGGTTCCAGTTGTACGACAATTTGCCGATATTTTCGATTCCAGAATCTGAGTTTGAATTGCCAAAATTACCATCTTCAACACCATTTAGGACCTCGAATCATTGAAGACTCTACCATAGTTGAACCAATAAGTCCTGGAACAACGGATATAATAATTGGTGAAATTGGTAAAAAATTTCTTCCTAGAGCGAAGGATGATAAATTTGGTTTGTATTGGGATAGAAAAAAGAAAAGTTTTATGATTGGAAATTTACCCGTTAATTTTGAACAAAATGATATAATTATTAATGAAAAAATGTACGAAGGTACTCAAGGTGTTATGGAGATTATTAACAGACAATGACGTTCCAAAAAGATAATTTATATTCTGAAGAAGATTTGAAAAAGTATACAGAAATTTTATGGGAATCTGACTCAATTTACAAAAATAATGATCCATCTACTAAGAAGCCTAAGTCAAGTAGAGGTAAAAAATATATCAATTTGATTAAACCAATTTGGGAAAAACGAATCGAAGGATCAGGTGTAAAGAAAATACAATGATAATAAGATTGAGTACAGATATATCGACGATTTGACAAAACTCGATGGAATTAATAAATTATATTTATGCTCAAGAGAAGGCTGGAAACAACAATTTTTTGAACGAAAAGAAAGCGATTAAAGATTTTATTTCGAACAAACTTGATGAATTGATTGAAAAAACCTGATGGAATTAAATATTTAAAGCGAGTTTATTGCCAGCAATAAGTTCATCTATGATTGAAGGTAGCGGACTTTTGAATGATTTTATCAACAATTTACCTTTTGAATTACACGTACCAACTTATCAGTATCTGGGGCCTGGCACAAAACTCGAAAAAAGACTACAAAGAGGAGATCCTGGTATAAATAAATTAGATCAAGCTGCTATGGAACACTTTTTATGCAAAACATAGGTTGACACAAATTCCAGACATATAGCAGATAAAGTTTTGCAAGATAAGGCAATGGATAGATTTTTATCAAAAGATGCTAGTTTAGGTGAAAGAATTGTTGCCACTTCCAACAGTTGGAGCAATGTTTTTGAAGAGAAAACTAGGAATGGGAATTGAAGAGAACTTGAAATTTTAACTATATAAATGGAGGTGAACGTAAATTTCAGCAAAAATCAGAAAGAAAAAATAAAATCCGCTTTAAGAAAAAAATACCCGTTAGTATTCAATTTAAAATAGATCAACTAAAAAAATGGCGAAGATAAGATATTTTTAACAAATAGACAATACAATAAACTCGAAAAACATAAGAAAAACAATAAAGGGAAACCAGAATAGAATTTTCTTATAATCAGTTGAAAGAACTTAAAAATGGTGGACTTTTGAAAGATTTATTAGATTTTGGAGAAAATATTCCAGTTGTTAAAAATGTTTGTTCCTTATGTTCGTAAAGCTGCTCTCAATCGTTAAAAAAGATGTGATTCCTATTGTTCGAAACATTTTAAATTGGTTAGATAAAGAGTTGGAAGATGTTTACAGGATCTGGATTAGATGAAAAAACTTTGAATTACGTGAAATCAAACATCGGAAAAAAAATTTGAACCCTTAACATTCGGAGAATTGGAAGAACTCTGCAAAAACATTAAACATTTTAGAGGAATTTTCATGAGAGATACATTACCCGAAAAAGTTAAGAAATTCGAATGTGGAATTGTGAATTTAGACTCGATTATGGGAAGTGGAACGCATTGGATTTGTTATTATAAAAATGATAAGAATGCATGTTATTTTGATTCGTAATGGAAGAATTGAGGACAAACCGCCGATAGAATTGATCAAATATTTGAAAAAATCAAGCGTCTACTACAATGACTCTCAGATTCAAGACTATAAAGATCCCCCAATTTGTGGGTCATTTATGTGTTTTTGTTTTGAATGAACTGAGTAATGGTAAAGATTTTAAAGAAGTTGTTAACAAATTATTGCTTAATAAATATGGATTCACAAAATATTTTTGACCTGTTATTTGGAACACAAATTTATATTACTCAAAATGTAGATAAATAGTCTTTGGAATTTTGATAGTTTTTGGAGAAATGAGTTTTGGATAACAAGTTAGAAAAAATTTATTACAAAACCGTTCCCAGATTCAAGATTACGTTTGCTGTACGAGATTGATGATTTTGAATAAAAGCAGAAATATGAATAACGAAACCTTCTTTGCAAATTTTCATGAGTTCAAATGAAGTTGCTGATGCTAAAATAAAAACATTGGAAAAAAAAGAAGTTGATTGATGGTGTAAAAAAATTATTTTACCAATTAAATGTCTCATATCGAAAAAGCTGATAAAATTACTGAAGGGTCGAGGATCAAGAGTTGAAAAGAATTATGTTAGTTTGTTTGGCTAATAAAAAAAAGAATTGTCGGTGTTCGACCTGGTATTGACAAACATGATGTTTGTTGTTAAAGAACAAATTTTAAAAACGCTCTAAAATTATCAGAAAAAACATCGATATTGTTGATTTACATGGATCCCGAATGTTAAAAATTATGCCTTAGATTTTAAATGGAAAAAGAATTAGCGGTGTTAGTAAAGGAATTAATCCATTTGATGTTGATTGTAATGATTCAACTTAGAAGATCCTATTAAAATGTATAAAATGAACTAAAACAAAATTATGAGAATCATAACACCAGCATGTTGAAAGATTTTTAACTTTACAACAGAAGTCTATGACAATGTTAGAAGCCAGAAATAGAAGATCAGTAGACGATGTTTGGTGACGAAATTAATGAAAAACTTAACTATTTTTAAAGAGTCTTTTGATAAGTTTTAAGATTTAGATGCTACGAAAACTTTTGAGAATATTGGTCCATAAATTTGTTGAATACAATGATTCTTAAGCTGTCAAATTTCAAAAAAGTTAGAAAAAAAAAAAACTTAATAAAATGGAGGAAGATCTTACTGAAAATAGTTATTCGCGTATGGGTTTTATGCATGATAAAATTCGCATTATATAAATGGCGCTCATATATTTGTGTGAGATGTAAAGAAAAAACTGCAACAAATGATATAGAAATACTATGCAAATATCAACGGAGTTAAGAGAATTTCTGGAAAATGAGCTAGGAAATGTAACGCAAAAAAAGAGTGTCAAATTTATAAAAACTTGAAATTTTTTTTTCTTAAAAAATAGAGATGGGCGGACATTACAGGTGCTTTCCTAATCCATTTTATAATGCAACACGGTCTAAGAGATTTGAAAAAAAAAGAAACATTGGGATGGACATTTTCTCCTCAAAAATATGAATTAGTCCCGAAGATATGATGGAGATTATACGTAAACAAATTGAATTGGTATAACAATGCAAAATATCAAAATCATGTCCCCAAGAGTTCATTCAAGAAAATATACATTATCAATTAAACAGATCATATGTCTGTTCTCTTTGCCTCTATCAACACTTGAGTAATAAAAGTTTTTTGGATGAAAATAAAGATAAACAGTTGATTGGAACAATATTATAGATAGCGGTTACTTATCTACTATCCTGTGCAAAATTTTATTGAAATATTGTGATACCCGAGGATCCGCCAAAATTTTAAGGAACAGAATCCTGAATATGAACGAAGTAGAATCATTAAAATGACTCTAAATAATTTTATATCCTTTTTTCTTAGTAAAACGTACATTAGATCCATACGATGAAAAAATGATACATGATGTTTAAAAATTTTCATAAATTTTCTCCTTATTAAAATGGTGGACTACAAAAAGTATTCAGGAGTTCCAGGCGATATTGAAAGGGCCGAGCTTAAAAAATTTTCTATCCAATTAGTAAACAAACATATTGAAAGAAACAGAATAAAAGAACTGAGTTTTAATAAAATATTGATTTTTGGAGATAACTTTTTGCTCGTCTAACTTCCCGAGTTTTTATATTTTTCCTTTCATCTTCTGTTCTGTTCTTCTGGAACTTTAAAAAACAACCAAAACAAGATGGTCAATCATCTACTTGGAAACTGATAATGTTTAGATATTAAAATCGATAATTTTATATATAATTTTTTATATAATAATACCGTTTTTTTATTTTCTTTCTAAGATTGAAGTAAGAAATTACCCACAATAAAAATTGATAGAAGAAGTCGAAAACTGTGGTGGTCAACTAAGCACTATTAAAGGAAACCATTTAGATAAATATTTTCTTTTCCAAAAGTGGAAGTATTTTCAAACAGTTTTTTTTGAATCAATCTATTTAAATTTTGGAACAATGGTGAAGCGGTCGGTGATTTAGAAGCACATATTCGGCTTAGGATTCATTTGAAAATGTTACTATTTCCGATCTATAAAGGTGGATTTTTAACATCAGTTTCATATGAGCTGTGAAGACGATGATGTGATTTCTGAAGACCGATGCAACTGGCAATGTTATGCCTGTTGATGGCAAAATTACAATATAACCGAGTTTTACCATTAGAGTTCCGATGATTGATTACAAAACCCACGAGAAAAATTCAGTTCATTAAAATGAAATTATAAAATCTCAAAACCATCACGTTTAAAAAATTTTCTAGATTGGCAATGTATTGAAACAAAAAGGTATTTCCAAAAAGGTATTTCCTGAACAACTTATTCGTTCGATATCACAAATATTTATAGAAATCTCTTCAATCCCCAGTTACGTTATCATTGGTTTTCAAACAGATAGACAGAATAATCAAGAAAAAAATCCTTCAAAGTTTGATAGTTTTGGATGTAAAAAATATCAGAGCAGAGTAAAATTGAACGGGTTCCTTAAATTAAATCCAAGATGAATTGTACACAACAAAATTTAAACATTTCCGGTGGTCTTTTCAGAATCATGTATCAGATGTATCAAGATTTTAAGAAAGTTTACTACAAAAATATGGAAATGTATTACAACCCCAAAGAATTTATAGCAAATAGACCCATTTATGTCATTGATACAACAAAGAGTTTGACAAATATTTCTAGTTCAAAGAACGATATAATTATCAATATGGATTTTCAAAATGCTGTTACAAACGTGATTTGTTATGTGGTTGTGGTTTCTGAGAAATTTTTAGCCTATGATGTGATTAAGAACGATATTAGAGAAATTCAGTAGTTAATGATGTTCATATTGTTCTCTTTCATTCCTTCTAAAACTTTAAAAATATACTCTTTCGCTGATGAAAAATCTCGATTTCTTCCGTAATAATCTTTGTAATCATAGACAAAATATCCTAAATAGTTGAATAATAAAATAAAATCATTTCTTTTTATCTCGGTAGTTGAAATATAAACATAAACATTTGCGCTGAAAAATTTATATCTCGGCAGACTTAGTTCCATAGCTTCCATTTATTCTTTTGTAAATGGAAGAGTATAATGCCAACTGTTACAAGTGTTATAATAGAGGAGAAATTATTGATAAAAGATTAGTTTGTAGAGATTGTAATTTAATTTTGTATGAAAGACCTAAACCTAAGAAATTTCGAAATAAGCTAACACATTTGAATAATCTGCTTAGAAAATTACAATATGGAGATAAGAAGCAAACAAAATTTGTCTCAGAATTTAGAAAAAAGAACAAAAATTTTTACTTATCTCTTGGAACCGTTGACAAAATTATTTTCCTTTTCAAAGAATACATTAGGTTTGTAGGTTTAAATACACACGTTTATTATGAGAAGATTTTACCTATAATCTTTCACTATTTAGACATTGAATTTGACTACGATTTTAAACCTGAAATCTTTGATGATTTTATAGTACATTTGGAGAAAGTAAATGAAGAACCTCGTGAAAAGAATGCGGTTTTACTCACATTCTCCCCGACTTCTCGAGTGATTGTTAGCAAATTTCATTATTTCCGTTTATAGATTTTTTATTAAGATTTCTGGATTTTTTCATTAAAACAGCTTAGAAATTAGAAGCCTACAATGAACAGTAAAACAGCTAAAGATTCGGTTAATTTTTCATTCGTGAGTTACAGATTAGTTTATTGTCCTTTAAACAGTATTTTACGTTGATTTTCTGACTGTCCCAAAAGTGAGCTAGAACCGCCTTACTGTTTGATTTTACAGATTCGTTTATTGTCCTTTAAACAGTATTTTTGTATGGAATTTCTGTCTGTCCCAAAAGTGAGCTAGAACCGCCATATTCATATCTACTTATATATATATATATATATATATATATATAAATATATATATATATAATATAATATATATATATATATATATACATACATATATGTATATAATTTTGAATGGGGGGTTGTTCGGCCTCTGGAAATCATGTTCAGTGAAGTTACGAAGAAACTTTTAGTATGTGCAATCAGTGGGTGATTGCAATAGGCTGATTTTGTACAAAAAAATCTACCTAAAAATTACATTGAATATAGGCAAGTAATGTGTTTGAAAATCGTCCAGCACTTTAAAGTGGTTTAATCAGCACTTGGAGGGTTAAGATTAGAAAGTTCAGCAGTTAGTTGTTTTCTTTATCACTGACTGTAATATATAAAAATAAAGTACGGTATTATCTATATTATATAGAGGTGCAGCCCACACTATGTATCATGTTAAATGAAAGTGTGTCTCTACAAAATAAGATCAGCTTAATAACTTCTCACTGTTTTAATACAATGATCATTAGTCTTCATACCTAGCATGCAGCATCCAGGCATCCTAAACTTAAAATATGCAATAAGGCCCATTATTTTCATGTTTGTTTCAGTTAAACATGAATTGTTTTTCAAATAAACCATTACCTTTCTTATCAATAGTTAAATCAGGATTTGCGTTCATTACATTAAATATAACTGCACTGCCTGATAGCATTATGACATCAGATCTTACAAATATTAGTATATGAGTAGACTGCTATTAGGGCTGAGGAAGTGGAATTTTAAAAAAATAACAAGGATATAATAATATTTCCTGCTGACAAGGGGGATGTAACTGTAATAACGAATATAAAGTATTATTGCTGAAGCAGAAAGACAACTGAGTGATACAACTACTTATAAAATTTTAAATTAAGATATTAATGAAGAACTTTG
>NW_025783106.1:0-32621 GCF_021130785.1 Homalodisca vitripennis | reverse complement strand
GTCCATACCCAAAATCATCGGCGTAAGTTAAGCCTGGTAGAAACAGGGTCGCGTACCTTAGTTCTAATATCGGCTATTTCACAGTTAAAATTCGAAGGTCCTGGAGATATCTGGCTAATGTTGAGCTATCGCGCCAATACCATTAACATTAACAATTGTACGTTCTTAGGCCTAACGCCTAACTTGTAATAGATGATGAGCTACTCTTTCGCCTATAATAGTCACCATTGATCCCGTGTCAAGCAGTGCAACAAAAGGTAGTTTCTTGAATCTTAATGGATACAAATGGTCTAAGGATCGTTTTCCGATTTAACTTCTGCACAGCTGCTTTATGTTAAATTCTTTTATATTTATGGTTGAGCCACTTGGGCCATTTCGATTGAGGGTGATTTGATTGCCCCAGAGTCACCGAGGACAACCCTCTGACCGCTCCGGGCTCGCGGGAAATGTTTCCCTGCCTGCAAGGGACACTGGGACGGTTCGGATTCCTATTTTTTTTTACAGTTTTAAAAAAACAGCAGAATGAATGGTTTTTAGGGAGAGGACACTTGGTGGTATTTTATGCCCCTTTAGTTTTCGCAATTTCCCTCCAACAAGGTAGGAATGGTAGTCGGTTGTATCTGTAGTAAGATGCCTTGGCATGAGTAGTGTTAGTCGGTGGACAGTTGTAGACGCGGCTCGAACCTTCGTTATTATCGGTAAAAAGATTTGGGTTTATCGTGAGTAATCAGTTCTGGCTATATTCTATCATCTGTTATACTGGGTATGAGTTAAAAACTCCTATCGTTTTTTTGTGGTCGTATGCTGTCTCAGGTTACCATGTGATTTGAGCCGGATTTGTGGAGGAGGAGTCGGTAACTATTCTCTTCTCCTCCCCTCCGCAAATAAACTTTTCGATAAACCTTTCAGGCAAAGATGAAATTAATTCAACTAAATCCGAGTGAAAAATTTCCCTTCTGAATCGTCCCAATTTGTATTCAGGTCTCAATGTTTTGAATATAATAGAACGGTTTAGTGTTTGGTTTACATAGAGAAGCCACCCACCGTACGTCCGAATTAGAGGTCGTAAGGGCTACAATAAATTTTCCCCCCCCTTCCGCCATTGACTCACTCTCGCCCCTTGAGTTCTTCGAGTTATTTTTCCTCATCCAAGTTACGGGGTCGGTAATCTGGGAGGAGAAGATACTGTGCTCTTCGTAAGAGCTGTATTATAAAAGTCCGTCCATAGTTTGTCCAAAATGAACTTATTAAATTTTCGCGGTACCAGAAAAGTAGCGTTTTTCTTTCCCCTTAAAAAGTTCCGGTAAATGCTTTTAGTAGCCGTATCGGGCGGGAGGTATTTCCAATAAAAGATTCGGCAAGTTTCATTGAAGAACGCTCAATGAAAGAACTAACTGTGGTCTCCATCCCCATCGGAATCTCAAATTCCCCCCCCAAATTTTTCCGAACTTGAATTGTAGATATTGGAGAGATATCCGGGTTGTCTTAAGTTCAGATGTAGGCCTGACTTGCCATGTTAGCCGTCACTGTCCCAATCCAAAATTTTCCGGGACTCACACCAAAAGGGGGGGAGGGGGGGGGGGGGGGCATCACAAGGCTCATCACCCTTGCTGAGGGATCTTGCTAGTCGGCATTCTCAACGGCGTGAGGTGTTGTTTATGTCTTTGTGTGTTTTGTTGGGAGCCTATGGACTAAATTTACCAAGATTTTCTTTCCGTGCCATTAAAAAAAGGGGCTAATATCGGTTTACAGTAACTAGTCCTAAAACTATCTTGTAGGAAGGGAGGTTTAACATTTCTCGAATGCTAACTTCCTCGATGTTGTATATGACCATCAACATGCGAGAGGTGCACTAAATTTCCCGGTCCTAATGCTGAGGAAGACTGACATTGGTCGCGGAGGTTTTTGTGCCGTATGACAAATAATTCCTGTTCTTAGTGGAAAGAGGTTTCAGGAGGTGTTTTTTTTTTTTTCCTTTCCAGACCTAAGAAAATGTTACAAGTCGCATTTCCGTTAGGTTCAAGGCCACGATTAACCATCCGGGATTTCAGATTAAAATTTTCCTTAACCTCTTTCCCTGTAGGTCGGTTTTCTTTTGTAGTTTATATCCAGCCCCACACGGAGGATCATTCTCCCCGAAAGGGGGAAGGAAGCATAATGTTGGGGATTGGGGTAATAGTTTGTAGGAGGGATCGGTTAGGAAGCCTTAATTGTAGTAGCAGTTTCACAGTAAAGTATAGTAGTAGTGGTGTGTGGTAATTTAGTAGCAGTAGGCGCTAGTAGTAATCGGCTGCGAGACTGTTAGGGGGGACACAATGTTTTTGGTAATGTACTCCAACAGAAAGCCCTGTGGTGTCGTAACACCCCGAGTTTGCAAGGTCCGTAGGTAGTCGTAGTTGTTTTTTTTTCGTTTGTTTGTGTCCCCCCTTGTCCATTCCATTTTTCCGTTTTACCAATACATGAAGAATAAAAATTTTTGAATAAGGGGCGGAGAAAGAGTTTTAGTAAGTACATCATTATTGTCTACGTATCAAATTTTCTTTAAAACAAAAAGTTTGTTGTAAAACTTTAAAAAAACAATTTTTTTAGTCGTTAAATTGTTTAAAGTTATATTCACAAAAAAGTGTAAAGGTAGAATCGTAAAGTTCGTATAAATTAACGTATATTACAGTCCCCAGTTTGTTCGGTAGGGCGCCACGTCTTGAATTGCGAATGTTTATTTTTCCGGGGCAAAGCCGAAAATTATATTCGCGAACCTTGCCAGATAGCCCAGAGTCGAAGCTGGGTTAGAAAATTCCAGGGGTTCGAGAATTTAATATAACTAGTATGTTTATTGGTTTAGGAGATCGAATCCAGAGGGCCCTGTGCGGAAAGAAATTGATAACTTCCAAAATAACGTTTGGGCTTACTTCATCACGTCAACTCCAATAAAATTTTGAAGACGAAAAAAAATAATCTTGCTCAGAAAAATAAAGATTTCTTGTTCTAGGAAAGTTATTGTTCAAGCGAGTTCGGATTTTCGAAAACAACTGTATTGTTTATTAATACGTCGGTCAGTGAGGAATTACAAGTAAGCTGAGTAGTCTCCACTGATAACTTGGTCGGGGAGTCGTATACAGTAATTATTGTAAGAGCCCGGGTTGGAATAATTAATCGGTTAAATAATGATGGTTAGTAGAAGCAAAATACAAAATCAAAGCAAAATATGAATAGCAATGGCAAACAAAAGCAATATTCAAATAACACCAATAGCAAATATACAATCTTTAAATTAAAAATTAGCCATGCACCAATATCACAGTGCAACTACTATATACATAAAGCAAGCACTAACCATTAACAAAAAAATATTTCTACGGGATGCAAAAGCTAGATGAATTTATAATATAAAAATATACTAAGCTGTATTTATTCTGTAGGCAAGTGTATAGCTCCAAAATAAAATATCAAGTTTACTTTCTCAGGCATATAATTTTGGAAAATAAAAAAAAAACAAAGTAATCACTTATAACACAACCATGCAGAATTACCCTACCATATGCAAGCTAAGATAAAGGTAAATGATTTAAACCATGCAATAAGGCTACTAAGCTAAATTGCTATAAATGTTAGGGCTCTATTAATATCAAAGAAAAATTGAACAACTCACCCTATCTGCACAGTTCACCAGAAAAATAAACAAAAATATCGTTAAATAAATATTTTGATGGAGGTTATCGGGGTGAGGGTGTCAGGACGTTCGAAAAAATAAAAAGAAAAGGGTTGCGAGTCCCGAAATAGATAAAGGAGAAAAATAAAGATAATCACTTACAAATGGAGGTTATCGGGATGAGGGGTGTCAGGACGTTCGCAGAAATAAAAAGAAAGGGTTGCGAGTCCCGAAATAGATAAAGGAGAAAAATAAAGATAATCACTTACAAAGATATAAATAATTAATAAATTGAAAATTAGATTGAACTTCAATAAGAAAGAAAAATATTTCCGAGTAGATTAGAGATTCGCCAAGAAATGTGATAATAATCAGACAACAGAATGATGGTCGAGAAAACTTTATACCTAATATAAAAATTTACGTCGATTGAACATAAAATTTAGTTTATGAGGACGGGGTCGGTGGGAAGAAAGTATTTATAAAAGGAAGTCGTGGGTATAGGATGCCAGTACTATCGCCGGAAAGAAAGCAGTGGTAAGGCGAGTCCCGACTGTTATAATTTTTTTTCCGGGTAGGAGATAATTGGTAGGAAAGTTCGTAAAGGAAACTCGGGATGAGGTGTCAGATCGATCGCCAGGAAAAAGAAATGCGAGATCTGAAAAAATTTAGAAAGGAAAATTTTAACACAGTAATTAAAATTTAGTCGAAATGACAAAAAAAAATAAACTGAGTAATTGGAATTCAAAATATAAGTTAAATTGAAGAAAAGAATACCTTTAGTAATTCAAGTTGAAAAAGTAATTAGTTTCAGTAAATTGAGAAATGTCAAATATATTCTATTTAAATTTAATGATAACCCTTAAATATCAAATAAATTATTAAGAGTATATTTAAAATCAAACAATTTAATTTCATCAAAATAAATCTATAACCATCAAAACATTACTAATATATTTCAGATCGATTAATTTTCATAAATGACAAATAAAATATTAAATTCTGTTTCACATAAAAAAAAAATTTGGAAGAATTGTTGGTGCGCGGAGATAAAACACTTTAGTAAGGAACAGGGTCGTTGTTCCTTACCTGGTGCTGGATATCGGCGGCGGGCGTCGAGTCGCGATGTAGTCGTTCAGCGAGCGGGGTCGTGGGAAGGGGTCGAAGTAGTGGTGAGCAGCGGTCGTCGGCGGTGTCTGCGGTCACTGGCTGTCACTCTGTGTCTTCAATCCGGCCGTCGTTATATAGGTTCGCGCGATCGCAGGGGTGGGGGAAGCCTTCTCCTCTCGGCCGTGATCGGAGGGGAAGCGGCGATATCCGTGGCGGGCACGGACCTGCCAGATAGCGTCTGACTCATCGTCAGTAAAATAATTATTTCGCTCCTTTTTATGATAATTCTAAAACTCAAGTCGTTATTCGTAATATTAAAAAAAATTGTCTGTTTCTAATTTTGCAATTTTATTAATGAATATTTTAAATTTAAATTTAATTTTGTATGTTAAAAAAAGTAACATGTTACACCCCATCTGTACTTCGGGAAACAAAAAAAGAAAAAAGAAAAATGTGGTCTTTGTATATAGATAAACAAAAAAGGTTACAGTAGTTTAATCTCCTCTTGTATCCATTTTGAAAAGTATCTGAAATGAAATGAAACAAATACTCTTTTCGTACGAAATTAATGTTTTAATCAACGAATAAAATAAAATGATAACATATTCTGGTAAGAAAATATAACTAAAAACAAATTGCAATCTGCAGAAACAAAAAAAAATATTTAACAAAACTAAAATTTTACACTAAAATACATTATGGGCACAGTCTTTCACGATACATATAATTACTATAAAAACAAAATCAAATATCGCTTTACGAAATAAAAATAAACAAAAACCGAACTCGAAAATATAAAATCTCTAAGGGAAGGATATTAGACACGCCGGGTATAGGGGAGTGGCAGTCTTACTAGGAATAATTTGGGAGAGAAAGGTGATTTGTCGTAGGAATACTAAAGTAATTCTTGGCGTCAAAAAAAAAAAAATAAAAGCATCGGGCATCCAAGCAATCATACAATAAAACAGATTAGTAGAAAGGAAACTATGGGCACTCTACGGGGCAACACAGGGATCTAGTGTGCCTCCAAGGAAGGAGTACGCCTTTAGATCCTTCGTATGGGCTCGGCCTACGTCTTTTCCTTGGAGATCTCGAAGTTCGAATATATTCCATCCTATCTTTCTATGTAGGATGTATGGTCCTTCAAGCGTCTGACTCATCGTCAGTAAAATAATTATTTCGCTCCTTTTTATGGTAAATCTAAAACTCAAGTCGTTCATTCGTATTATTAAAAAATTGTCTGTTCTAATTTTGCAATTTTATTAATGAATATTTTAAATTTAAATTTAATTTTGTATGTTAAAAAAAAGTAACATGTTACATCCATAACGAACTTTCCAGATAGGTTGACTGATTTGTACCTGTAAAAAGATTTTTAATTCAGACAAGCTATTTAGTGTCATAACATTCATTGAATGCACTTTGAGACGTGCTATTTGTGGCTCTTTTGGCTTCACGGTTTCTGTATTGGACATTATACAGTTATGCTTAGTCGAAACTTATTAGGGTTTCCATCTTTAAAGCTTGACAGAAACTGCTAACCAAATTGTATTGGAAGTAAATGTTTTTTTTTGTTGCTAAGAAGCATGAAACTCGGTTGGTTTGATAATACACCTATATAACATAGTATCAAAAACAGTCGGCAAAAGGAAAGAAAAGGTAGTGCACAGGCAGATAAACTGAAATTTTCTTTTGGACCACGGACTCAATTATGGTTTTCAATGGACCAGGAAGAACTTACTTTATGCACTAAGTTTGAAGTCGATAGGATCTTTCTATAAAGGCTTATCGCACAGACCTTTGACCTTTTTATCTCAGAATCAATATGGTTCTTCTGTTGATCAAGATAACTAATGTTTCGGTATCTAGGACCTTTTTATCGATTGCATAGACAAGGACACGATTTTAAAAGGTATCTGTCTTGTTCCTCAATAAAATATTAACCAAAGTATTTACTTAAAGATATTTTTCATTCCATATTTAAAGTTTTCAGGCTCTCCAAGAACTCGTATATCAAGCAATTTGGTTCGAAATTCAGCCGTTACAAAGAAGTAGTTTGCTTCAAGAGATAGATAACGGACAATACTCAACTTCTCTTGCCATTACAAACAGTTTGTTTCTAAGTAACTAGATGAGTATAATGAGAGAATCGGCTTTGGCAAAACATTGGTGTCTTTGTGTTGCATTTCTCCAGTATATCGTTATTATGATAACCTTTAGAAAGGTCCCATGTGTAAAGGTCGAGGTAACCTCTGAGAGGCGGCCGAGTATGTGGACACAAGAGATAATGTGAGGAACTCGAGTGTAGAGTGTACCTGCTCGTCAAAGCTATCTCTTCCCTATTTACTCCTGTTATGTCAGCTGCATAGGAAAATTTGATTCGGAGGTTTTCTAATAAGAGAATAAGAGTTTTCTGCAATATGGTTTTTCAATTAACAATACAAAACGGAATCTAAAATCGTTTACTTAAGTTGAAAAAGTGTTTTACGTTCATTCAGGTATTCAAATGGAGAAAATTATGTTTATTTGAATGCTCATAACTATATAAGAAATAAGCTACTTAGTTCATTGCCTTTATTTGAATTGCAGAATGATGAGAAGTGTTTCATCTTAATGATGCAATCAATACACATCCAAATGCTATTTGTTTAAAAAAATATATTTATTGATTATTAAGAAAGACATCTTATAATTTCTTGTGCCGAATCGTTTAATAAAAAAATAAACTTAAACATTATATAAATGAATAACCAATGGATACTTATATACGTATATACTTATTAGTTTTCATATTGTAGTTTTCTTGTTTTATATAAAATGGACTTTTTATGTAGTTTTTGAAAATTCCTAACTATCCATATTAATTGAACTAATCTAGAAATTAAGTCACGGTTTCTTACTGGCAATTTCAAATGTTATTAATTACTGTATTTTAAATCTGGTTGAATTTTTACTGAGACTCTGCAACAAATTTAAACTGTAATTTATAAACGAGACCATCTTAAGAACGCGTATGATTCAACATTTGCGACGACATATTTGTGAATATTTACTAGATTACTGTTTTTAGTATTGGTCGAAAAATTATGATTTATTGAATATATTAATATTTACTGGTTTAAAATGGCAAGAATGCAATAGTAAGACTGTAGGTGTTCACATTACATTATCACCATAAAGCCATAAAGTTATTGAAGTATGATGAACTTATTTTAAATATATTCAGTTTTGATTTTGTTCAATAACATTTCTTTGAGCACAATCGGAAGAATATAAACTTCATGTGCGACTTTCATCCGGTAATATCAATGTTAAGATGATTTTATAGTTACGGAGATAATTGTTTCAATAACTTTATACTGAAAAAATGTTCATGTTTTATCTAATTTGGAAGCTCCACCTTAATTTTAAAAGATATTGAAATAGTATCCACGAGAGCAAAAGTGAGCCGTGACAAGACCGGCCGTACCTTTAAGTATTTGTGTTGCATTTCCAGTTTGGCAGGCGTCATTCCTCTATGGTTTATTCACACCAGCTCTGATAATCACTCTGAGTGTTGTTAATTTGCTTAATGCTTTAATATATGACATTTTTAATTACCATACCATCATTGGTAATACTATTGAAGATACGTACCAAACCTATAATTTAAAAAGGAAACGGTTTCTCCTCCGTATAGTAATGGGTGTGTACTTTTGAAAATAAACCAGTGTACACCAAAGCCTACATAGCTGAAGCTGAGGATTAAAAGAGAACAAAAAAGGGAACACTTTGTTTATAAATAAATACAAAACCTGCTATTTATGTGCAACATTTTATAAAATTTTTATTTCGGTGAAATGTAAAGGCAGTGTTAACAGTTTTATCATCTAAATGAAAAGTTTTTATCTAATTTAAATTTTCATGAAATTACAGTATAACACGTTTAATTTCAGTATGTATCGTATATTAAAGTGTTCAGGAAGAGTAGTAAAGAAAATTTGTTCAAAACATTAAAATATGTGTCACTTTTCATTATTTCCCTTAGTGGACTAACACCTTAATATCTTTAGAACTTATCACTTATCATTCTTGAGGGTTTCGCTCAAAGAACTTGCACACAAATCTAACGCACATCCTAAATACAGGGTGGATGAAAAATTACTGCATCGTAACTTACAACTACAAGGAACGTATTCCAAGGAGAAACATCATTAGACTTTTTCACATTTGAAGCACGAAAAATCTACACGGATGAGGTAACCCAACTTGTTTAAAAGGGGATATTATCATGATGAGTAATTTACAGTTTTTGCTTACAAAAATAATTGATGGATTAGATTCATCTTAATGAGATTAATCTAAGTTGACTAATGAAAATAAAAACATAGTTCGAGATTGTTGTGACAATTTAATAGCTTTGGATTTTATATATAAACAAAATAATAACCTATGTCCTAATAACATAAATTAACTCAAAAATAAACGAGCAATAAAAAATGTTCCAAGTGAGCCATTCGAGAAGAATGTACAAGTGCAAGAATAATAATCAATAGCCTTAGTTATTCGTGCACTTAATTGTTTGCAAGACGTTTCTTAAATAGTTTTGACCTTTGTGTTTAATGATATGCAAGTCTTTATTACCAACATTTAAAAGTTTGGCTGTAGACAATTCAATTTTACTTTTCTTCTCCATACTTTATACGGGGAAAAAGATTGTGATTTCGAGTTTTAGTGATAATTTTTCCTTTTATATGTCCCAAATTTTAAGACATGGGGCATAAATATCCACCATTACCCGCTTGCAATTTAAATTTTATACTTTAGAAAGACTCATTTATAAAGGCAATCCAAATTTAGATGTCTCAATATATGATTTGTTACCACCAGGAAGTAGAATTTACTAGTTCTGTTAATGATAGTACTAGACCTAGCCATCGGATCGTGCTGTTCAGTTGGATTTCTGGTTTACTATTTAACACGATGAGTAAGATAACATTAGAAGATACATTTCAATGAATGTACGTTCGCAGTTTTTAATTAAGCTTCGAATCGCGAAGCTTCAAACCTAAGTGCTATTTGTGCCCGCACTGCGTGACCAAAATGAAGCTCTCCAAATTTAGATGTCTCAATATGTGATTTGTTTAGCACCAGAAAATATAATTTACTAGTTATGATGGGTTCTGTTAACGATAGTTTACTATTTAACACGATGAGTAAGATAACATTAGAAGACACGTTTCAACGAAATGTACGTTCGCAGTTTTTAATTAAGCTTCGAATCGTGAAGCTTCAAACCTAAGTGCTATTTGTGCCCGCACTGCGTGACCAAAATGAAGCCACTCCAAATTTAGATGTCTCAATATGTGATTTGTTAGCACCAGAAAATATAATTTACTAGTTATGATGGGTTCTGTTAACGATAGTTTACTATTTAACACGATGAGTAAGATAACATTAGAAGACACGTTTCAACGAATGTACGTTCCCAGTTTTTAATTAAGCTTCGAATCGCGAAGCTTTCAACCGAAGTGCTATTTGTGCCCGCACTGCGTGACCAAAGTGAAGCACTGAGTATTTGGGAATGGAAGCTGTCAATGTTTATAAACCCGCAGAGCTGTCCGGCTACGATAGGAGGGCTGCAGCTGGCATTGCTGTATTGAATCTGTCAGTATATTACATTGCATCCACCTGTATATTGCACTGGACCTGTCACTGGCTGGAATATATTACAACTTCAATAGTCTTCTCTGCTTGGAAAATAGTTATTAGGGATACAGATGTTATATCAATTGTACATTTTCAGAAATGCCACATAGGGAGTGTAAGATATACAGTATGCCAGTATGTTAAAGAACTTAGCTGCTGCAAATTATTCTAACAAAGTAAAGTCTGGTTTATTCAAAATTTGCGCCTACGTCATAGTTAGCAATGTATTATTGTCTATTTCTTTCCTTTTTGAGCGCTATTTTCCAACTCAATTTAGAAATGTTTCCAGGGAACGATAATCAAGCTCCCTAGTATTAAGTTGCAAAGTAGGTCAATGGGATGCCGTTGTGTTGGAAACGAGAGCAGAGTAATAACATTCTGATATCCAAATTGTACCATCCAAAATTAATAGTTTGTTTTCGAACACAGGATGATGCATACTTCTAGAGACATGAAGAGTAACTCTTTCCATACTAGCAAGGTAAAAAAGAGGTGACTCTAGGATATTTTGTACAATGTGGTTCTAACTTACAACTACAAGAAAGGAGTACACATAACAAATACACCACGTGTTGCAAACCCTAGGTGCTAGTTAGTCACTTAGGCAGCAAAGCATAATTTCAAGTTTACAACTGCAAGTCACATCTTAAAAATTCACGTGATTGCACTCATTCTATCTATCTTGCGATTTCATTGACATCATCATACTTATCCATAAGACCAATGGAAAAATTCACTTACGCTAACAAAATCCCATGGAGTGACATGCACCATCATCGAATTAATTATTACCAATATATAAACAAAGCTTAATAAACAATTTAAAGTCTATAGGCCAATGTTTTTCGAGGTATCGTACCGATAAACACCCCAACAACATTTCAAAAATCACCAGAAATTAGATTTTTTCACCTTCTTGAGTGATAGGCTTTGCTAACGCTCAGCCATCAAGATTAAGGCTCGACTTAAGAGGTTCCAGTGTGGGAGTATATTAGTACTTGGTTCTTCGTTATTGATAGTAGTCCAAGAACGTCGAGAAGAAAATTGATGCTCAATAATAAGTATACTTGCCGGTAAACTTAATTTATCCTTAATGATGCTTTTTATCATAACTTGGATTAATAGAAACATTATATACATGTGCTTTTTTCATTAATAATTGGAGATGCACTTATTATGTTCGCTGGTAAAGTCATCATCCTCTATTCCTAATTTCATCCTTTGCCGTGAATTGAAAGTGTCCCTTGTCTATTTTGGTTGAAGAATACCTTAAACACTCCCACTTTCGATTCAAAATTGTTATAGGACATATTAATTTAGTGCTCTCACTACGACACTATAACCACTCCACTTTGGCCCAAAAGGATCTGGTTACAGATTGTGTACAAAAATAATTGAATAGGTTTTGGAAAAACCTAATTTTTAGAATTAAACTTTCAAATGACTTAAAGCATCTATTGTTTTACACAACTAGAACACTACTAAAACTATTTAAAACAAAGTAGGAGTACGAGAAACAACGTGTCGTAAACTCGCTTTACTGGGGTTGCATGCGATAGCTCAAATCTATAGCTAATTTAACTCTCGAGATTCCCTGAAGGCATATAAAAAGGCAGGCTACCATACAAAAATAACACAAAAATGACGCATTATAAAATTTTTTCATGTATAATTGAAGTTTCGTGCAAAATTTAAAGCCAAATTATCACATATGAAATATTCCTCGACACTTTTTACTACATTCACATTATTGTGTATTAAATTGGCTTTCACGTAAGCGTTTAATTAATGCACGTTAGTCACTATAATATGTTGTATGTGTTGGATAGTTCTGATACATGTGTAATATATTTAACATGTAGAATCTTTTATGGGTGTATTGAATTTATTTATACATTTATCTATTCTGCTATTTTCTGGTTGCCATCATGGTTACCGATAACTCCAATATAAAAATGTTTGCTAACGCTCAGCCAAATTCCATGCAGTGACATGCGCAATAATCAAACTCATATAGAAATGAATGTGTTCATCATATAGAAATGAAGCTTCGTGCATAATTCTAAGTGTATTCCAGTTTATTTTAGAGATATCGTGCGGAAATTGAAATGAACATTTTCCAGTTCCACGAGTGATAAGCTTCGCTTTACCTTAGTCAATAATAATTTGAAAGAAAAATTAGAATCAATTGTTTTAGACTTTAACAGAAATTTCAATGTGTCAAGTGAAGAGTTATTTATACTCCGTAAACTCTGAAAAGGTCATTTTTATAATCTTTTTTGCCGAATAACAGGCAATTCTTTGAATTATTGGATTTGCTTTACACTCATTGCGTCATCACCGGAAATTGTCCTTAATTTAGTCAAATGAAGCGATTCCTCTCTTTCCTGGAACAATTGGAATATGTTCTTTAGTCGAAGGGAACAAAACATCAACCTATATTGCTTTCCACTGCTAGTTCAATCGACTGTACAAATATGGTTCCATTATAAAATAATTACTGTAACTTATTAACATTCCAATCGTGACTTTTAAGTGAATAGACAGAAAAACCAATACATACTATAAAACACTTTAGCTGAAAGCATACGGTTATTTATTCACAACTAGTAAATCCTCAATTCTACCTATCTATATGTAAATACAGCTAGCTGCATGATGTTCCAATATTCATTGCTATAGAATATTCCATTTTGGCGAAAACTATTCAAAGTTTATGCTTTAGTGTAGATTTTAGTTATATGAAACATTTGAAAAGAAAATGTATCTAACTGCGCGCCCACATTATCGATTTAACTAATTTAGTTAAATGTCTATTAAATGTTATTTATTTGATGTATTAAATATTTAAAATGCTACGAATATTCTTTAACTGTTGATTACATCCAACAGCACGGTAGGAAATCTGTAGCAGTCAACATATAAGTTTCATGCTTTTAATTACGGTTAACTAATAGTTTTAAAATTAATACGGCATTATACAAGTGAATCTTTACGTGAAGACCTAATAAAATGATTTCTTGGAGGAACAAAATAGCGTTTAAAAATAACACTCACTCGTTTTGTTGTTAATGTTTAGTTTGATATGCATTTAGTCTAATTTATAAACATGCCGTTTTAAAATAACATTTATCAAGGAAAATTTTGATCATTGACTGGAATTATAGATAAAAGTGGAATGGTAAGGGATTATACCGTTAATCTGATTTACAACAGCTTGAGAGTCGTGTACATATGTTTAGCTAATGCAATTTCTATTGAGATGCATAGTTTTGTGGAGGAAAGTTCATTCGAATTTGTAGCTTGTGTACAGAAAGTAGGCAATTATTTATACAGCAATAATCCACTACACAGACCCCACGAATTTTTGTAGAATTTTACAAGTAATTCTATATGTAATAAAATATTTGTATTAACAAACTTTTACAAATATCTAAATATAAGACAAAATTATTCTTACTTCATATTAAAAATGTGCTAACAATTCGGAAGAATTGCATTATTTTTAATATTGATTCGTTTACATGTCAAGAAAGTAATATATGATTTATTTGAATTGGAAGTTTAACAACTAGGAAATTAGGAATTAATATGTTTAGCGTTTTTGTTGGATACAAAAGCATAAGATGTCTAATAAAAATTCGATAACACTTTTAGAAATATATGATCGATAATCTAATAAGAAATCAAAATGACACCGTTGTGTCATTCCCATGTACACCCACAGCACGATGGCATTACCATAAATCCTTTTTTCATACAAAAATTTTTCATCATTGTATTTTTACAATTTTACATAATATATATTTTTATGTAGCCTACAAGTAAGTAAAGTTACAATAGCGGAAACAGAATAAAACAGGGCAAGTTTTATGGTGTCTGATGAGTGGAGGAGGATGGTACATGCGGGGGATAAGTTTATTGATCAGTAGTCACTTGACACACACACACACACACACACACACACACACACACACACACACACACACACACACACACACACACACACACACACACACACACACACACACACACACCACACACACACACACACACACACACACACACACACCACACACACACACACAAACCTGTGTGCTCGGGTCATGTCTAATGCATCAATCTTATAAAGAGTCTTCTTTAAAACTTTCTTGAACAATTTCAAAGCTGTAGAAAATGTTTGTCGTATTCGGGAAAGAAATGTTGCAAAAAGTATTTATTTAAAAAAAATTCAAATTTGAAACTAAAAATTATAAAATAATTTATTTTTGAGCTAGCATGGTTTATAGCTGAATAAGTTGCTTCATTAGACGATGTCATCCTACTTGGTCATCCCATCCACTTCAGGAGACGCCAGAGTTCATGGATGATGGGTGTGTTGGGATATCATAATCTTAAATTTATTCTGTTAAAGTTACAGCCTTTACGGTGCATAGTTTTAAACCTTTAATAATCTAGTTACTTCAAGTATCCAAGCGTAACGTTTAACATTAATATCAAATTTATTTTTAGCCAAGGATAATCCATCATTTTGCATATTACACAAGAGCGTGTTAATTTATATTAACTAACTATTCGAGTCTTACATTTCGAAGGAAAGGGGTATGACAGAAGGTTTTCATACGTCAGGTATACTCAAGAGCCCTTGGACCTTCACCTTCTGCTGATAATTACTAGCGATCGTTTAGATCTTAGGATAAACCAAAACCGCAGCGACAGTGTTCCTGTTTCTTCCGTTCAAATATTCAAACTAGAGCTGACCCATTCTACGAGACAAGTGAAGTAAAAGAGAGTATTTCTAGTGGTAAACGTCCAATGAGAAGTATAAGTATAGAGGAAATGTTCTGCGAAGGCTCAAGTATCCTAGAAATTGAAAATGGTTAGTATCCTCGGACACGTCGGATATTACGTCTGATAAAGAAAATCCAAGAGAATTATGATCGAAATGAAACCGACGACCCTAGCAGCCACGTAAGAAGCTTACAACCTTAATCCATGTAATCCCGGCTTTGTTGGTGGCGAGATTCGCTCAAACAGGGATACCAACTGAACTTGTACATGACGGGAATTAAATGCATTTGAAATAATCATTGAGTATCTAGTATAGGTTTGAAGTTGGGGAGGAAGTTAGTAATAGAATCTAAAAATATGTAGTGATTATGTAGAAAACCTATATACGACTTCTTTATTGTCTGTAGCTACGTTATAGTAGAGACACGAGAAGTATATTTAGCTACTGCTCATCTTGTGACAGATGTGGGTTTCTAAGATGAATGTTCAGCCTATTACTCGAGAGGCTGGAAAATTCTCATTTCTATTTTTCCGTCCATCTCTGTCGTCTGTGCGCAATGTACTCGAGAACAAACTGATCTATAGACTTGGAATTTTGGATGAAGCTTCATTTCTGTACAGGAAACACCAAGTTACTTGATGAGGCATGTCATTCCATGTCATTTGGTTAAGCGTTAGTGAACATGTTTACTTTTGTCTTATAGATAACCATGATGGCAACGTGAAAATTGCAGAATAAATGCAAATGATGAGTGGAATCAAAATACATTTTATCATATGATGATTATGACTGATTTCATCTGCACACTTAAAAAGTTTGCATACAACTTCATTTACACATAGACAAATGAAGAGAGTTCTATAGTTGTGGTGTTCATCTATAAGATTGGCTGAGCGTTATTGAACCCCACTAAAGTAGATTGTCATAACGTTGAAGATAACATTTTAAGAGTTAAGTTTGAGGAGTACAAATCCTGCTAGTAAAGTTTGTGCTCAATATGTCGGTTGATGTTATCCATTGTTAATATAAAATTTTAATCAATATAATGCTCTTTATGAGATGCCCTTATAATGCTCTAATGAGATGCTATTACAAATAAAATATGTGTTGGTTCATTTGAGGGTGTTGTATTGCCAATCGAACCTATTATTTAAATCCTCTCACAGCAACCCTTGCTCTTAATATATTATAATATTTCACAACCTTAGTCTAATCTATACCAACCTTACAAACCTTACAAGAGAGAGAAAGAAAGAGTGGTGATGTAACAGTAGAATATGTTGATTTAATCAAATAAAACATGCATTTTCATTACTAAATATGATAATGTTTCATGTTAATAAAAGTTTGAATATGAGTTATATTATGGATTGATAGGTTTTGAAAACCACTAGAATAAGACCTGTACAAATTTCAGCTTCCCGAGTCCTTACTCTGCTAATAAAATTTTTCTCAGTAAGAATTCGCTTATAATACGAGATTGTTTCAATTATTTATACCTAACAATTTTGAAAAAAAGAACCTTTATGATAAAAAAGTAAAACATATTTTTTTTAATGAAGCCAAATTAGCTGGAGTTGGTGTCCTTCAAGGCTCGGTATTAGGAGCATAATCTTTTTCTTAGTACAAATAGATATCTATAGGATGAGAGATTCAAAGAAAAATTGAAATTAATCTCATTAGACTCATTTAAAAGAGTTATAAGTGTTAGTTGAATTTATTAAATAATAAATGTTCGGGTACAAAACTGATAATAACCTGAGGAGAGCGAAGAAAGAATTGTGGCGTACATTTTGAATTCACTTAAAACTACTACTTTTACTGCTAATACTCTTTTAGCTTTTCTATTTATTGTGCATACAAGCATTATACTGCAGAGTGCTACTTTTTTGAAATTTCATTGAAACGTGATAAAATTAAATTAGGTTTCATATGCAAAATATAATTTGTAACTTTGACAAATTATTGATGTTTTAAGTACACAATAGTAAAATGATACATTTTTACCATTTTATGAACATTTTATAAATGGAGGAATTTTATGTCAAGCTGGAATAAAAATAAAGTTAAATTAAAACTTATTAAATGTCTTTGTCGGCGGTAAAACAATTATTATTATTTAATATACAATATACAAAGAATGGAAGGATGATAACCAGCAAAGCTGGAAATTATTTCTGTAGGATTTAGGTTACTTCAGACATAAGAGAAAATTACTTACTGTTTTTTAAACTGATTGTTTTACTACAATGGAATTAGAATCGCAATTCACTAATTTCCAATTTATGGGCTATAGAGTAACTATCTGTAAAATATGAATCCACTAAAGTGTATTTAGATAAAGGTAATCGTAATGTGCTTCAAATACGACGACCCCTGTAGTCCTTGACGTGATTGTTCAATATACAGTACAGAACTAACAACTGAAAATAATAATAAAATATGTTTTAAAACTTCTGTGCAAATTATGTATTTAAGAAATAACTTACTTATACATTTATATTATATATGTTGAAATTGTATACAATTTGTTGATAAAATATGGAATATATACGCAATCTTCACAATATCTTAGAATTATCCGCTAATGTTTGGAATGTGTTGATAAAATATAAGTTACTTTTAAATACAAATATATTGGTGCAGCACATAATTTTAAATTTTTAAATGCCGAAAACAGTTTTGTAGATACTTAAAATAGTTTAAAATTTATAGATAAAAATACAACTGTCAAATCTCAAATGTTCATTATCCAGAATTAAGTTAAAATACCAAGTTGCTTCTATAAGAGAGTGTTTATGAAACACTATGTGAAAATGTATAGTCTTTAAACAAATAATAAAGTATAGAGTACCTGGAAAGGTTTAGATGTTAGTTTTCTGTCCATACACTAAAAAAGGAAATAATTTTAAATACCTTATACTTTACCATTTTAACATTTTTCAACTTGTATCAAGGTGACAGGTTCTACTTGCACTAAAACTCGGAATGGTGTATAAGAAATTTTTAGTTTCCAATTTTCAAGACAGTGAACAGTTTAAAGTTTTAACTGCAATAACATACCTGATTAAAATTTTCATAAAAAAAAAAACATTTAATTTAGTTTTTATTGTAATTCCAAAAACAGCTGATTCAAAAATAGTAGAGTAGCACCATCACAATGAAATTAACCAACCAACCAACGGATGTTTTACTAAAATGCACACAGTTTATTATCATAATTAATAATATTGTTATTCCGCTAATCACCGATAAATTATATTTTTTGGCTTATAATGACAGTAGCATAAAAATATTTTTTGATTTATATTCTTAGGAACACGGCTCGTATTTTCTATGTTATTTAGAGATTTATAAGTGAAAAAAGACTTTAAATGTTTTTCATAATACTATCTAAACCACACCATCCCTAAACAGATGTTTAACATAATATATGCATTGTTACAGTATTCGAATATACAATATACAAATAATTGTTTGCGTGTTTCAAGTTCGAAAAGTAGCGAAAATTATTAAATTTTATTTTTTAATCCCGTGATAAAATAGTCATAATTTAATTTAACCAGTGCTAGATTATTTATAACAATAATAAACAACGCTTTAAAAGTAAGAGGAAACTTAGACTGGTTTAATATAATATTTTATGTCTTTTGCGCCATCGGTCGCTTTGGGTTTAGCGGGCATTCATAAAAAAAACGCGATCTTGTTGAAATTTTAGACTGTTCAGGGACTGATATTTACTCTCGAAGCTATTTTAACTTTCTTCTGATACACTTGACCCAGCCAGGAAAGAGTATACTCCTCCAAAAAGAAGTATACTCTCCAAAAACAATATCGTATTTCATATTTTTCCTTTGTGCTGAAATCTTAATTCTAAGGAACAGAAGTACACGTTTTATAAAGATTTTGGTGTTTTCCAGCTACACAAACAGAACGCATGGTAATGAGCAGACTTAAGTATAATTGTATGAAAAGCAGGCAATAAAGAATACTAGACCATCAGCGATAAGGTATTCGAATACACTACTTAATTGTAATATCTGTTCGATTAACATGTATTCGAATAAAGTATTCATTACAACAATTCGAATTCTTTTGGTCTCTCGATGAGGCCTTAATTACTAACGTTCGAACTTACTGTTCATTACGAATCATTCTAACTTCATTCAATATTCTTCAAAGTTTATCGAATTATTTCAAGCCATTAATTGAATGAGTATTCAATAAAAGCGTATATAAAAGCGTATATTTATAGCATTCTTTGAAGATAGATAATATAATGATTAATATGTTAACAATAAGAATGTACTTATTTTATTTAAATATATTTTACATTACATAAGCTACAGAAAGCTTTTTAATGTTTTGATTCAAAATTTAATATTTCGTTAAATAAAATACTTGTAAATATGATTATTATATTAGTAGTGTAGCCGCAAAAAGTGTTTAATAGGATTACCAAAAATAAAAACTCTCAGTAATTTCTAAATGCCAGCTACTTCATACATTTCAGACTGCCTCGGGAGAAATTAACGGTAGAGACAGTGTGTCGGGAAACAATACATTACAGGTCCGTCGCTAAAGTGATGTATGGGCTTCTTATGACGTAGAAATGAAGTTTACTTTAACACCTGTGGGCCTGGCAGACTAGGAGACAACACACAGGGTGTTCCGATATTGTAGTTTATATGAAGTTGATGTAATGGACTTTAGTTCAAAAGAAGATTTACATTGCTGATACAGAATTTAGAAACTAACCACAGTATCGAAGTGCGACAACATAAACAGTAACCTTGTCATTTTCAATTGATTGTTAAAGCAAATGTCATTAATTTTTTTGTAACCGCTAATATTTTTGTACTAACGCACGCAAAGTTTGCAACCCTAATGTCCTCGACGAGGTTTATTCCCTTGTACTAAAAGTAGTTTTACCTAAACAGTAAATTAAAAATAATTTTTAATGCGTTCGAAAGGAAGTTTAAAATTTCATTTTAACTTTTAAGAATTTATGGGAAATGTGTTTAAAACGCCTAGTGACAGGCATTAATAATTTGTATAAGTATTAACATTACTTATAAATGCAGAAAGTAATTTTAAACAGCAGATAAAGTTCTAGAGTTCCATGGCAATTGTTTATAGGAATAAAATGTCTTTTTAATTGTAAGAATAAATCCTGCAAGAGCTTAAGTTTAAATCTAAACACTCTAAAGAAGTATACTTAGCATATAAAGTGTTTGTAATGTGGGGTTTAAATTTTTTTGGAAAGACCAACCGATTAAAGATGTAACCAGAAGGGAACTTATGGAATCTATAGTTTAGTTGTGCTTTACAAACCAAGGAGAAATAGACAATTTGTTGTTTTAACATTAGAATTATTTAATAATTTTTTTTAAATACTGCACTTAAACTAAGAAAATAGTTAAAATAAAATAATAACAATAAAAATTAGTATCACGATAGTAAACAACAAATCAGATATAGAGCTGTTAAAATGTTGTATTGGAAGTAAATACGTAAATATCAGGTGCTGAAGTTGAGAGATACGCGCAACAACAATAAGGAGCTGAATACCTGAGGCAAAGCATTCCTAACTCAAGTAATTATCGATACTGATATTGAGCTTCATCATCAGATTATCCGCTACAAATTCCATGAGTCTGGGCACAAATATTGGTTCTTTTACAGTTACGTAAACATTTTACATTATGTATATTTATCTGTGTAACAAAAAACCATTGATCAACATAGGAAATATTTCATAAATGAACCTTCTCAGATGCCAGGTTTTATATATATATACAGTATATATACACACATTAAATTGTATAAATGGCAATTGCCTTATTTAATTTCAATAAACATTGAATCGCAAAAAGTACTTGCTTCCGCCGGGAGTCGAACCCAGATCTCTCACTTGCCGGGTGAATGTGCTACCATTACACCACAGAGCGCTTATTTTTTCCGATTCAATTATTTTGTATTTGGCCTTATCACATATGCGTTTTAAATAAGCAAAATAACATATGATCAGAAGACCAAATAACTGTCAAACGACCTTTATTTACATTAAATTGTATAAATGGCAATTGCCTTATTTAATTTCAATAAACATTGAAATCGCAAAAAGTACTTGCTCCGCCGGGAGTCGAACCCGGATCTCTCACTTGCCGGGTGAATGTGCTACCATTACACCACAGAGCGCTTATTTTTTCCGATTCAATTATTTTGTATTTGGCCGTATCTGTCACATATGCGTTTAAATAAGCAAACTAACATATGATCAGAAGACCAAATAACTGTCAAACGACTTTTATTTACATTAAATCGTATAAATGGCAATTGCCTTATTTAATTTCAATAAACATTGAACCGCAAAAAGTACTTGCTTCGCCGGGAGTCGAACCCGGATCAAGTACTTGATTCGGGTTCGACTCCCGGTGGAGCAAGTACTTTTTGCGATTCAATGTTTATTAATATATATATATATATATATATATATATATATATATATATATATATATATATATATTCTGTATAAACTTCTTCATTCAAGATCCCTATTCTGGCTATGTACAATGGTCCACCTGAACAAAGTGATAATTAATAATTAAAATGTATTATACATTCCACCTGACCATTTGTAGTTGTTATAATGAAAGTTGATGTGTATAACAGAGGGGTGCAAAAAGTAGGTATTAACAGTTTGTAGTTGGTTGGTAACATAACCCAAGTTAGCCTACCTGCATCAGCTGTGTAAGTACGTTTGGCTACTAACAGCTGGTGTGATCGTGTAAATTTTTCTGTTTTTACCTGAGCAATTGGTTATGTAGCAACTGATCACCTCTACTATAAACGAAATTTAATACATCACAAATGAACGAAGCGCTGCCAATTATTGTTGCTGCACATATCAGAAGATAACAAGAACGGTCACTGATTTAGAACGACCAATCAGCTGTTCAAATAAAAGGAGTTAAGGCCTACAGGTGAGCCATTTACCATGCCATTGATATTTTTGTCGCTTGCGTATGTCAGTTAGTAAAATTTCAGTATAATAATTTTGTCTTTACAGAATTAAAATGATCTAACGGTAAACTAAGCCTTGGGCCTCGTAGTAAAGATTGTTCAAGTCCTGTCGATAAACGTAGGAAATTAATACGTTATCTGTAATAAATTAATACTAATCTAGTCTTTTAATAGTTCACGGAGATATTTAATAGATTGTAAAAATAACGTGTTCATAGTGTCAAATACTGTAACCACAAATTGTTTCTGTAAATTGTACATAATTAGGCCGAGATTATTATCCATTCGTAACAATTGCATCGTCTCTCATAAATCTTCCTATACTAAACTTGTTAACTTGTTCTATAAATAATTGAATCGGTAACTTTATGTCCTAATGTTTGTATATTATTTAAGTTTATACTCAGAATAATGGTAAAGGCAGTTTGTCCATGAAATTTATGCCTACCATTGCCCGTGATAAGTTGCATACATTAATGCATTATGTTTTAATACTTCAATACACTTTACTATAATTATTGTAATTAATTAGTTTAAGTAAGACAAACAAACGTTAATTAATATTTTTTCTGTGTCAGAATAATTATGCTTTGTGTTTTAAGACCAATATTGTTATATCATTGTAATTGGCAGATTCTGCGTTTTTTTAATGTACTTATGTTTATACATTTAAAAACGTTTCTTTACATTTTACTGGCCGCTGTAAAGCTAAATACGAGTATGTTAGACACACCAAACAATAGTGACAGATGTTTGCTGTTTTAGTCTCACGCTGGTTTCTTTTAAGTTAAGTTTATGTTTGTTTCCGATGATTTGAAGATAAGTACGTGTTTTACTGATTTCAATGAGCTGGCAGAAAAATGAATTAATAAAACTGACTTTATGAAATTAAAGTTTCAATATTGGGATTGCACGGACGATACCAATCGACGGCTTCCGAGGTGTGTGTGTTTTGGGTCCGCCCAGTTTGGTTGAAGTAGTACTTTACACTACTTTATTCCATCGTGCTCCCCTGGGAGGTCGGACTAATTATGTCTAATGTCATTGTGGATGCCCTCTACTCCTATCGGACTAGGCCTGAATAACTGCAATCAGGGTGGATCCAGTTTCCGAAACTTTGACAAATGGGACTCAAACTTAATTTAATGTCTAGCCATTATGTATTCATGTTGAATTATTGTTTTTGTATATTATTGTAGTTCAGGAAATATGCGTCAATCATGGGATTTTGGGCCACTGTAATTTTGTATTTAGTAATTCGGAGCGCTCCTTCCGTAATAAAAATTTTTCGTAATTTTTATTTCAATTGGCCAACGAGTTAAGTTTTATAGTTTAAGTTAAATAAATATTTGGTTTTATTTAGTTTAAAGACCTTAGCACTGTGATGATAAATAGGCAATACAGAAATTGAAAAAATGTCGAAATATTGGTTTTTAAATTTCCTAATTGCGCTGATATTTAATTAGAGACCTTGCAAACTTTACTATGTAGAAACTAATCAACCGAAATCTGTGGCTAATTTAAGTACCTAAGGCTTAGTGTCGTTAAACCTAATAGTTCATCGCGTATGCATGGTAGTGGTCTCGAGTTGAGCATCAACCTGAGGGCAGGTAAACTGTTCCTTGTTGGAGACCTGCGACTATCACACCCCATCAACAAGGTGGCGCTCCTTATTACCGAGCAAACCGTGTAACACATCTGGGATATCCGTACAAATCTTAGTAGTCCTCTGTCACAGTGGTGCGCAAGAACTTGGTTGTCCTGTGCGCTCTACCAAATACTCACGCCCTTCGCCACTGAGCGAGGCCCGACAATATTGCTAACCCCCGCGAGGAGGGGTGGCAAAACATGCGCGCCCAACGCGGGGCCCCTTGTGTTAAGCACCTTGGGGGGGGGGACTTTCACAGAATAATAAAAATCTTTTTATTGAACTTTGTGGTGTGTGAATATTTTGGAAAGATAGTATTTAGTAATTTTTGTTGGTTTGTTAGTATTGGGGAAACACTGTTGGTACATGTCTTGTTAATGGTTTATGTGTTAAATTTTGCTAGTGTTTCATGATCATAAGTTAAATATATGGAAAAATACCCTCTGTTGCGAAACATAAAATAAATAATTTTTTGTTTTGGATTTGAACTTTCCCCGGTATGACAAAACTGAGGATGATATGAACTTACATAATCGTTGGTTGCATTCTAGTGTGTTGTTTGGTTGAAGAGAACTGCATTTTTAGGATTGGGCTAAACTGTTGTGCGAGGTGATATTTCCATGTGGGCTGTATGAATTTAATTCTGGTTATCTGATGAATGCTTTAGTATCCTACCTCACGATTGAATGGCGTATTACAATCTTCGTAAAGACGTGAGGTTATCTACGAACTTTAAAAAATTAGGAATGTTGATTACCGATGGCAACGCTAATATGAACTGAGGAAGCGGTCCCTTGACTCAATGTTTTTCGGCTGATACCCAGGTTGATGAAACCGTGTGTAAACTCTTTGGATGCCGATGCGGAATTGGAGGAATGCGAAGGGACAGTTACCCAGGACTTTATCTTCGCTAGTGAGTGATTACGAAGGTGCACCGAATAATGACAACGAGTTTTCCACGTATTGTGGCTCGTCTTTGGCATTTGTATCTCTCCGAGTGGAGAGAATTCCGATTGGAGCATCTCCGATAGTGGAGCAATCGGAAAGTAAGGAAAAGTTGCTGAGTAGTAAGTGTAAGGAGCTATTGGATTCCTTTTAGAGGGACTTCTGATTCGAAGAACCAACCGGATCCCAGGAACATCGGCCAAGTGGATTTTCAAACAGCTTCAACGACCAGAGGATGGAGGATAGCGCTAAGAAAAAAACTAAATTTTGAACTGCCCAAAACTTTAGAGTTGGCCATTTAAACCAAATAAAAACCACTGAAGACGACGACGAACCTGGCGACAGAATAGGAAACTTTCTACGAGGAAATGGCGGAATAGGGAAGAAAGAAAATCTCACAACAGGAAAGGCGTCACACAAGAGGAATGGCTCCAAAAGGAAGAGAGAAAACTACAAGAAGAAAGAAGGAAAACAGGAGGCAAGATGGAAACAAGAAGGAAAGGACGACTGCAAGAAGCCCGCTGAAGGACAGCAAGAGAGAGAAAATGGACGGAAGTTGGAAGAAGTGTGCGACTTCGAGGGACCTCAGTCAGAGAACAGAAGGAAAGTAATCCCGGCTACGAGGAATTGAGAGGTTCCAAGAAAGAAGGAGGACCTCCAGAGGACGACTACCTTCCCAGATTGTTTCACTAACTCGAAAAACGGACACAGGCCGCTAGTTCCCGGCCCAGATTATGTTCCCAGTCTACAAGTGGGGTGCTAAAAGTTTTGACAACTCCGGACCAAGTATCGCTGCATTTCTTTGAGAGAGTAGTAAAGAACTTTCGTCGGGCTAAGAGGAGTCACACATCAAGAGCTATATGAGTGTCTGCGGTTGATTTATTTTCGCCGGATCAGCGCTTGTCTAGGTTACCGTTGCTTGCGTCGTATGTCGGATTCAGTCATTGGCAATCAGTTGACGAGGGAGCTCAAGAGAAGTCCTTTTTATTTCAGGCCTGCGGATTAATGACATAACAGACTTCATCAGGAAATCTTTAATCGGCTGCAGGGAGATAAATGAGGCCGATAGATCTTGTATATAAGCCGCTATGGAGGGTTTCTATATGGAAGATTAGCAGTAGCTGTTCCTGAAACCTACTCGCTTAGCACAGTATCTTATTAATAACCTGCACCCTCAGCTGCAAGATCGATTGGCACTTTGCAGGCAATTCATTAAACTCTTAGAACAGTTGCGATCCATGGGACGTAGAGCCGAAGCGGGGCCCGACTAAGTATGGTTAGAATAAGGCCCGCAACTACGAAGGGAAAATACCCTTGCACCGGACCTTGCTTATTCACGATCAGAAACCACCCACGGACATACCTTTATCCGGGACGTTGTGGCCAGCGTACAGTACTGCAAAATTCAGACCGCCAGGACCCTGTCTGCTTGGAATTGTGGAGATAAGGGCCACCGCTTCAGGTTTTGTAGTAAACCAAAAACGAAGGTTTTGTTTTGGTTGTGGAAAAAGGAGGACGTATTTAAACGGAGACTGTGTAAAATGCTGCTCAAAAAAACGGGCAAACGCAAAGGGGGTCCATAAAGGAAGTAGGTGGTTCTGGCTCCTTGGATACTGAGACCATATCCCGCGCCATAATAAAAACTATGTCCATTCATAGCCAACAAGTAAGACCACTAGACCTTATTTGAAAGGTGAGGGTGTTTGGCCGTGAAGTTACCGCCCTCTTAGACTCGGCGAGCTTCCCAAAACGTTTTTAGCGTGGATCACTGGAAATGTGGCATTTTGAATCAGTTTCCCGCTCGCTTTCAAGAGTGCCAGGTGGGACGTTTTGTAGAAACAGCCGACTCAACACGCCATGAGGTCCAGGGCTTTTGTCAATCTAAACCCTATCACTTTTAAACAGGGGGCCGTAACTAAAAGTCTAAAGGTTTGCGATATTGTAAACCATCACTGCTCAGCATACCTTAATCCTATGGCCATCGGACTTCTGGGAAATAATGCACCATTGTTGCGGATATGCGCAATCGGAAAGTGGGACTTGTTGCAAACGAAGAGTGTGGATTTATTTTGTGGTTATGGTGTTTGAGGAATCACATCGGTAAGACAATCCTAAACTCTAAGCAGAAGAGAAAACGGCTACATAAAGATCTTCTTCGAGGAGCATTTCGAGGAATGAGTCCATCAACATTGTGTAGAACAGACCGTGTGAAGCACGTCATCGACCACTGGGGGTGGTGGGCCCACCAATCATAACAGCGGTAACTACCAATGTATGCCCCTACTCGTCAAAAACTCATCAATTGAGGAGACTAGAACCGCATGTTTTGCAGTTAGGAGTTGTAGAGCCTTCACAAACGCGCCTGGTCCTCTCCGCCAATTATGTTATAACTGGGATAAAACCTGATGGCAGAGTAAAAAAGGTTTGTTGTTGGACTTCAGGGCGTGATTCCACTAGTGAATGCAGTGAGCCGAAAGGACGACCATAACCCACTCTTACCACAGGTGAACCGGCTATCCTGGATAGATTGAGAGGACGCTTCGATTCTTATCTAGCCCTGGACTATTAAGAGCGCCTATTTGGCAAATTGAACTAGAAACGCGAGGCAAGTAAGGAGAAGACCCGCGTTTGCAATACCGGGTCGTTTGGCTTTATAACCAGTTCGTCACGAATGCCCTTTGGTGCTGTGCGGAGCTCCAGCAACAATGGGCAGCGCTTCGTGGACACAGTCTTGGGACCAGAGCTGAGAGAGCCGAATGTCTTCGTACTATCTAGACGAACATTATAGTTGTAGACATCTACATTTGAAGGTCCCATCTTAAAAACCTTGAAAGAGATATTTAAGAAGAGGTTTCGTGAAGCAAAGCTCACCCTCAATAGAGAGAAAAGTGCAAGTTTTGCAGGGAGAGAAGCTGATAGTACCTGGGCTAACATTTGTCACGTGGGGAGGGTTTTGCGAGTCGACCCTGAAAAAGTCAAAGGCGATTGTGGATATCCCAATTCCCCGGGGAACCATAAAAAATGGAGGTTCGTTCAATTTAACTCGGAATGGCCTCGTTGGTAACAGGGACGCTTCTCATTCCCAACTTCGCGTTACGTATGACCTCCTTTGACTTCCTTACTGAAACGGAGAAATCAGTTTTCGAATGGAAACCCCAGAAGCCGAGATAGATGGCCTTCCAAGGACCCGTTAAAATCCTGCCTGATTAGCGCTCCAATATTATCCTGTCCCAGACTTTTCGAAGCCTTTTCACGCAATCTCCCTGTTGGCACCGTACCTCGGGGCGTGGGAGATCGCGCTGTTACTTAGCCAAGACAGTGTAGCAAGGAGAGAGAAGCGAAAGTGTTGTTTGTGCCTATGCCAGCCCGCACATTAACTCGGCAAGAAACAGAAACTTCTCTGGCCACTGAAAGGGAGTGCCTATGCGGTGATCTTTGCTTGTGGAGAAATATCCGGCCTTACGGTGGGAAGGAACCAAGGTTCACGGGGTCCGATGACCAGACCACTATAGTTTTGCTTTGGCTAAGTAAACCTTGAAGGACCCAAACAGGTACGTCCTGGCTCGTTTGGGCTCCTGCGATTGCAGCCCTATGATTTTCACCTGAGTACAGTTCCGTAAGGGGCAAGATACACCGTTGTGCCAGATCTTCTTCTCTCGGACCACTCCACCGATATCGATCTGAGAACCCTCTCATCCAGAAACGTGAATTCCATTGTGACTTGATTGAGGATACCAGCTACAATACAGGACCAAGTGGAGTGGTTACAAAGGAATGTTGGGAAAAAGGTTAAAATGGGCCCTCAAAAATATTTTGTCTAGTGGCGAACTCAGGAGGAGAAGAAACTGTGGGAAAGAATGTGGAGCACCCTGGATACCCTTCTGCTTCACCAAGATAAACTGGAGATTTGGTACTCCCAAAAGATCTCAGATCCCAGGCCTTGTTTTCGAATGCCACGTACTACTCCTAACTGCTGGACCATCTAGGTGTGTCAAAGAACCTATAAAACGTATCCAAACAGCTGTACTATTTGGTGCCAAAACTGCGGGAGGATGTAGCCACTTATGTTTCAAAATGTGCTGTACTGTTCAACGGACTAAGTCACGACCAACAACTCCTCCTGCGGGCGTTATGGGCAGCAGACGTGCAGTTGATTCTCCATGGCAGATGAAATCGATGCAAGACCTGATTGGCCCTCATGCCACTGTGACTCAGGTAAGAGGCTTTAAGTACCTGTTGGTTATTACTGACACGTGGAATACGTTACTAGAGTACTTCAGTCCTACGACCTCTCCGAGCTGCTACGCGGCAAGGCTCGTGTCTCAACACCTGGAAGAGGACATCTTAATTGTTTACGGGACAAGTACCAACGGTACTTCATATGTTGGATAACGGGTCTGAGTTCATCGCGTGAAACCAGGGTGAAGGACCTTGCCAAACAGTACAATGTCAAGATGATTTACTTACTGAACGCAAAGTCGACACCCACAGGCGACACCCGGCTGAGGGGGTTAATTCGGACTATTCGTTGCTTATGGTGCGAGCTTATGTAACAGACAACCACCGGGGAATGGGACAACATTCTTTCCAAAAATAGGTTTTGCATCCGCACCCGAGCATCATGAGGTGGACCAACAGCATTCACCAGCGTTTTTGAACTTTGGGACGAGAAACTCGCTACGTCGGGGAGACGGATATGAAGTACTTAACGATGGTTCGGGTATGTACCCTCTACCGAGGATTGTGGTGCCTTTAGTGAGAAACTACGAGTGCTTAAGGGCAATATTCCTAAGAGGTTTCTCAAAGAGACTGAAAAACAGCCCCCCATGAAAAAAATGCTTAAACGCGCTATAACCTGCGCAGACGACCTGTTGACTTATAGAGGTGGGAGACGTCGTCTTTGGAAAAGAAACTTTGTACAGTCTGATGCTACTAACTACTTTGCAGCCAATAACTAGCACCACGCTATGTTGGACCCTACGTAATAGTTGAACAGGTTATCTCCTATGATCTAAAAGGCTGGCGGACCTGGACGGCAAGAAGATAAGGCCAGTGGGCATGTGACGGACTTTAAGAAATTTCGGCAGTGAAGAAAATTTGGGAAATTTTCTGCCGGATGGGGGGTGTTTGTGACGTGTAATTTTCTGTTTTACCTGAGCATATTGTTATGTAGAACTGATCCACTCTACATAACGAAATTATACATCCAAATGAAGAAGCGCGCATTCATTGTTGCGGCAATAAAGAACGGTCACTGATTAGGGACGCCAATCAGCTGTTCAAATAAAGGAGTTAGGCTAAGGGGTGCCTAATACCATGCCATTGATGTTTTGTCGCTTGCGTTTATGTCAGTTAGTTAAAATTTCGAGTATAATAATTTTGTCTTTACAGATAATATTAAAATATCGACGGGTAAAACTAAAGCTTGGGCCTCGTAGTAAGATTGTCAAGTCCTGGCGATTAAACGTACGAAATTAATACGTTATCTGTAATACATTAATACTAATCTAGTCTTTTATTAGTTCACGGGAGATAAATAGTTGTAAAATACGTGGTCATAGTGTCAAAATACTGTAACCACAAAATGTTTCTGTAAATTGTACATAATTTAGGCCCGAGAGAGATATTATCTCGTTCGTAACTTCAATTGCATCGACTCTCATTAAATTTCCTTACTAAACTTGTTAAATGGTCTATAAATAATTGAATCGGTAAACTTTATGTCCTAATGTTTGTATATTATTTAGTTTTACTCCGAATAATGTAAAGGCAGGTTGTCATGAAATTTATTGCCTACCATTCGCCGTGAAAGTGCATTACATTAATGCATTATGTTAATACTTCAATACACTTTACTATTATTATTGTAATTAATTTGTTTAAGTAAGAAACAAACGTAATTAATTTTTTCTGTGTCGGAATAATTTTGGCTTTGTGTTTAGAGACCAATATTGGTATATCATTGTAATTGGCAGATTCTGCGATTTTTTTTAATGTACTTAATGTTTATACATTAAAACGTTTCTTTACATTTTACTGGCCGCTGTAAGCTATATACGAGTATGTTACGACACACCAACAATAGTGGACAGATGTAGATGTTTTAGTCAGCTGGTTTCTTTTAAGTTAAGTGTTGTTTGTTTCCCATGATTGGGGAGATAAGTAGTGTATTACTGAGTTCCAATGAGTGGGCAGAAAATGAATAAAACTGACTTTATGAAATTAAAGTTTTCAATATTGGATTGCACGGGGGGGGGGGGCGGGGGTGGGGGGGGGAACGATACTAAATCGACGGCTCTGTGTGTGGTGTTTTGGGTCCGCCAGGTTGAGTGAGCTAGACTTTACACTATCTTATTTCCATCGTGCTCCCCTGGGAGAGTTCGGGACTAATTATGTCAATGTCATTGTGGAGCCTGCAACCTTTCGGACTTGGCCTGAATAACTGCATCAGGGTGGAATCCAGTTCCGAACTTTGCCAAATGGGACTCAACTTAATTTAAATGTTTAGCCATTATGTATTCATGTGAAATTATTGTTTTGTTATTTTGGTGTTCAGGGATATGGTCATCATGATTTTGGCCACTGTAATTTTGTATTAGTAATCCGGAGCGCTCCTTCCGTAATAATTTTTCGTAATTTTTATTTTCAATTGGCCAACGAGTTAAGTTTAAGTTAAGTTTAAAGAATATATTTGATTAATTTTGTTTAAGGGACCTTAGCACTGTGAGATAAATAGGCAATACAGAATGAAAAAATGTGAAATATTGGTTTTAATTCTAATTGCCTGATATTTAAGATTAGAGACCTTGCAATCTTACTATTAGAAACTAATCAACCGAAATCTGTGGCTAATTTAAGTACCTATGGCTTAGTGTCGTAAAACCTAATAAGTTCATGCGTGCTTGGTAGTGGTCTCGATTGAGCATTACCTGTTAGGGCAGGAAACTGTTCCTTGTTGGAGAACACTGCGACCTATAACACCCCATAAACAAGGTGGCTCGCCCTTATTACCGAGCAAACCCGTAACCACTCGGGGTATCCGTCAATCTTAAGTAGTCCTCTGACACTGCGCAAGAACTTGGGTTGTCCTGGCGCTCTACCAATACTCACGCCCTTCTCCACTGAGCGGAGGCCGACAAATATTGCTAACCCGCGAGGAGGGGTCGGCACTGGCAATGTTTTCTCTTTGTTACTGTTGTTATTATTACACTTCTGTCCATTCATGGCTGTTTACATGACCATCGATCAACACGGAAAGGTGGGTTTTGAAAGAATATTGGAAGACAGAAAACTGTGAAAGAGTTTACGAGAGAGATGGAGAAGAAGAGTTTGATACACCTCCACCAACCAGGATTAAAGTATTTATAGACTAAGAGATAAGTTTAATCTTACAGGATCTATCTGCAATGGTCCAAAAGGCTGGACGAACAATCACTGTCATTACTCCTGAAAACGAACATGATTGTCGCGCTCAGACCTATGTGCAAAAGCCCAAAAAAGTCCAAGGAAAAAGGGCATCGATTGAAAGCTGGACATTGAACGCAGATCTTTAGGACGCCTAATGAAACGGTTAGGTTTGAAAATGTACATTCCAAGGATCTTCTTCTTGGGCTAATAGAGGACGACCCTGATCGTCGACTGCAGTTTTGCGAGATAATGTTAAAACGAGGAACTTCAAGGGTGCCGGGAATTATTCAAAAAATTGTTTGGAGCCGTATGAGGCTTATTTTAAGCTTTCAGGTTGCAGTCAATAGACACAACTG
>NW_025783105.1:0-30782 GCF_021130785.1 Homalodisca vitripennis | reverse complement strand
TTTGCGAACATATAGGTGATGCCCGGTAAAGTCTGTGGTTAATAGGATATTCAAATAATAGATTGTCATATCATGTTCACTAAAATCCTCGTGTAAATATACCTTGGACATTCGTGTCCAAGTTATCATTTAGGAATGTGAGTTATTATTTTGTACGTGTATTAGTTTGAATTCATGTGTAAACAAAGATGAAAAGACTAAAAAAAGTCGAAGAATAATTAGGGATGAACATGAAAGTAAAACGAGACAACGTGTTTAAATGGTTTCTTATTAAATAAAACCCCAATGAGGTAAGAATATACTACAATGAATATATAATTTACGTTTCTATTCCCGGTTTCAACGTGGTATAGTGGAACTAATGAAGTGATTAGTTACCTCAGTTAGTTATAATAAAAGCTGTAATGTAAGGACGTAATCGAGATATAAAGTGAGTGTAAGAGTCAGATTACAAAATTACAATAAAAGTGAGATAACCGCTTAATTGATTATGATGGAAGCAAATGCAACTGTAAGAAGAAATGTTTACTTTATGTGTAACCTAGGGCCGAAAAACGTTTGCATAAAATATTTGCCATTAATAGAAATATTCTGTTTACGAAAAAGTAAACTGTGATAAAACAGTGCATGTTTAAACATTGTAAAAAATTTGGGTAGCAACAAAGAGAGCTTAAAATGTAAGTCTCTGATGTCGATGTAAATGATTCGTTTTGAGCTTCTTCGACGTCGACTTTCTTTGGATCTCTTCAGATGAACATAAATCCAGATTCCAGGAGTCAAGTATGAGACAGCGTTAGGTACCAGACTCTGTAATAAAAGGAAAGGTGAACTAGAGCTAAACTCAAATTCAATTATACTGTAATATTTTTGTAATTTGTTGGATATTTTATGCGTTTTAGTGGTTTAGTAGAAGCTTGTAGTTTATTTTTGCAGGTAATAAGTTTTAGTTTAAACTTTAGGCAGATTTAATAAAAATCTACCTCTTGAAATTTCCCACACTGGCGGAATTTCTGGGAGATTATTGCCATATTTCCTGAGCAAAGCAAGACCCCAAAATCTAAAAATACCATAAGTTGGCAATTTACATACAATATATTATATTACCAAATGACATATATATAATCAATATTTACTAATTAAAAATCATCCGAAGTCGCCTGGAAATGGTTCAAATAGTGTCGGTAAATCATCAGATGACAGCTGGCACGGGCCTATGTTGTCTTCTAAAGATTTATTGAGACAGTTCAAATGGATTAGTTTTCTAGAAAATTACTTTAAGTTATTATTGGAATTGGTATTTGTAGTGAAGGAGATATTGTACAAATTTTAATTTTTAATTACTTGTGTGATGAGAAAATAACAATATTATATAATATAAAGTGTATGTGTGTGTTTTAGATTTCTATTCCACAGTGTTTCCTTGCTGTAAAGATGTTTGTAATCAAAGTATAGTAACAAGGTAAGAGTACACAAACTGTCTTTCCAACTGACGAAAAAGACTTTAAGGCAATAGGCTTTTTAAAATGACCTTGATAAGTAAATCGATGTGGTTATCTTACATATATATTAAAAGGCTTCTAATAGCTGATATAATTAATTATCAAATACATTTGTTTTTTTTATAACTTTCGTGTTTTATTTATAAAAAATGCACTATACATATTTTTCCTAGTAAAACACTTTATCAGTAAATAGGGTCTGCACTCATAATCGTTAAAAAGTATAGAAGATACTATCTAAAATTCAATGCTTAAATGATAAATCATTTTAGACTTATGTGTATGGTTCAAAGAACTAGATATAATAATCTAGTGATCGGTTATAGGAGCATTTTTAAAAAAATATATATACACTAATAAGTTCATAAATATAGCATATTGAGTATGAACTAAATGTTTCTGCATGCCTGTTCAACAAAATATGTCTTGTGCAACCACTACAAACATATTGATGTGTACAATGACTAAACTATCAGTAGAAGCAGTTTCCGAGTTTGAGGACTAAACTTCCGCTCATAGCGCAGTTCCGCTTCATCGCTTAGTTGCTAAAGTACACACTTAGGAAGCTTATATGTGGTCACTCTAATTGGGTTACTTAGTGGTTTAAACGCACTTTACTTAGCGATGCTAAATTTTATCACTTTTAAGTCTGTAAAATGCAATATATTCTATACACATATCTATCCACTAACTACAAAATACAACTAGGTATCATGTTCAGTATTCTGTTTATACAGGGTGTACATAAAGTCCTGCACAGGTATAATATTTTCTGAACGATAACAGATATAATCAACAAGATTTGGTACATCAACACTACACCTAAAAATCTACTTTTTGAAGGAACTATCAGTTTTCTGCAATATCATGGGGACGTCCCGCAAGGAGTCAGAAGGAAAATCTTAAATAGGAGCATAGGTCAATATGCACATCATTTTAAAGGGCTTATCTAGCCAGTGTTTTAATGCCGCAAACCGCACTCAAAAGGATAGATCCAGTTAGCAAAATGGCGGCTGTTCAAAGGTTTTACTTGGTTTCATTTTATTAGTAGCCATAACCCCAGTAAAGCAAAACTGCAACCAAACGAACTACTGCAGCTAAATACTACATTATGCTTGTCAGTTGTACAGAAGTGAATTATGACGTTAGTTATCCTCAAGGGTTACAAATTTGGTTCATAATATATTGATAACGGGGAAAACCTGATAAAAGTAACAAATTAGAAAGCTCTTATCTTTGGGTCGCAGTTTGGACTTTCCTATTAGCCTGTCTATTCATAGTAGGCTATTCTAGTTTTCTTGTTTTAGTAGTGCTGTCCAACCTTTTTTATCAGTGCGCTTTAGTACAAAAGAGTTTGTCGTATTGCTTGTAGTTCTTCAACTACACTATGTCGCTTGACGAACGTGAACGTATAACACTTGTTATGATGGTTGGTTGGGGAAAACAACAGACATTCACACGAGGAAGCATGTCATTTATTTAGTGACTACTTTCAAGAGACGCAGCCAATTTCTTTCTAGAAACAACTGTAGGGAGAACTGTTTCAACGCTTTTATGGAAACAGGAACGTTTATGGCCAGTCGTCATAGGTCACGAAGGCCCGCTACTGAGACAACCAAAGACAACTCTTTAGATGTATTGCAGTCATTTATTGAGAACCCGCAAGAGTCCCTACGCTCAGCAGCACACAACTCATGACATCTCTGTTACGTCTGTTAAAAAAATTTTGAAAGGGTCTAATTTTTAAGCCTTATAAAGTTCATTTGGTGCACGAACTCAACGAAGATGATTTCGATCGACGTATATAATTTTGGTAAAACTATGATAGCCAAAATAGATCACAACGAAATTGATTGTGTCTTCAGACGACTGTTCATTTATGCTGAATGGAAGCATAAACAGGCACAATTGCCCGTTACTGGAGTAGCGAAAATCCTCACTGGATGCGGGAGGCACATACGCAGTATCCACTAAAGGTGAATGTCTGGCTTGGTGTGATAGGTATCCAGTTGGTAGGTCCTTTCTTTATTGAAGGAAATTTTAATGCAATATCATACCAACGTTTGCTGGAAAATAAAATTACACCAGCACTTCGAAACATGGTTTGGAGAACATTTCCAGAATATCTGGTTTCAACAGGACAGAACACCCCCACACTACGGCATCGACGTAAGAGCCTATTTAAACCACTGTTTTTTGGCAACGGTGGATCAGAAGGCGGGGGACTGTAGAATGGCCAGCACGTTCACTCCAGATCTGTCTCCATTAGACTATTTTGTTTGGGGTTACCTTAAGGACAACGTCTACAAAAACAAAGCCTCAAAATTTAAATGAACTGAGACAAAGAATACTTCTAGAATGTCAGACGATTCCTCAAGTTCCCTGCTAAATTCTGTTTTTATGAGCGTCTTTCCAACTGTCAAATAAACCGGAGGTGAACCAACTCGAACATTTACTCTGAAAACATTGGTATAAGTATAACATCTTTTTGAAATAAACAAACCTTTGAATAGCCGCCATTTTGTACTGGATCAATCTTTTTGAGTGCGGTTTGCGGCATTAAACTCTGCTAGATAAGCCCTTTAAAATGATGCTGTGCATATTGACCTATGCTCCTATTATAAGATTTCCTTCTGACTCCTTGCGGGACGTCCCCATGATATTACAGAAAACTGTTAGTTCCTTCAAAAAGTAGATTTTTAGGTGTAGTGTTGATGTAACAAATCTTGTTGATTTATCTGTTATCGTTCAAAAAATATTATACCTGTGTAGGAACTTTATGTACACCCTGTATAAACAGCCAGCAACATTTCTGTAACTTTCGTTATCATTATTCATATTTCATAAAATTAAGAAAATGTAATCATTACTGTATAATCAATGATGGTGATATACTCGGGATTCACAACGTCTGGTCCTTCATGCGGGAGTGTAACTCACCAACAAATATACCCTGTTTTACGAAAACCCTTCACATTCCACAATATACCAGTATTCCCTTTATTGGCTGAGTGTCAGCGAAGCCCATCACTCTGGGGCTGAAAGATGTCAGTCTGTTCGTACGATATCTCAAATATCGACTAACCTAAAAACTCAAAGTGATGTATGGAGCTTCATTTCTATATAAGCAAAATCACAAGTCCATCTCGTTCCATGGAATTTGGTAAGCGTTGGAAAACATTTTTACATTGGTTATATGGGAAATTCGCATGTGAAAAAAGTTTGTTCAAAATGAGTACAATTATATGGCATTTTGTCATTTGACATAGTAACACATATAGCCTAATAAAATAAGCTATAAAAGTTTGCTGCAGGTCAGAGAATCCTGTTACGTGAAAAGAGATGTGGTGTAATCCTTCCCTAAATTGTAAAAAGAATTTGAGAACTATAATTGTACAATTAAAAATCATTAATAAGCAAATATTGACAAATGAGTTTGCCTAGCAGTATTTAAATAATACAATTCTACTGACTAAGTTATCAAAATTTAATTTTCTACATGTTGGTGTACAAAGGCTATATTTTAATGTTCAGCGATTTTCCCGTTGATATAATTGTTATCGTAATACCAATGTAAACATGTTTCCTAAAGCTTAGCGAAATCCCTTGTAGGGACATGAACCACAATTGTGGAATTCAGTGTTGTTGCCGTATATAGAAAATAATGCTTCATGCAAAATGTCGTCTATAGATCAAATCAATCAATCGATCAATTTATTGAGATACAGATATAGTTGACAAACAGACAAACAGAAATGAAGTTTGCCGTGCCTCTCGGTTAATAGGCTTTGTTAACTAATGATTTAATAGTTTCATGTTTTTGAGCTGAAATATTCACAGCCTATTATATTGCCTATCCCATTAGGGTAGATTGATTGTTTGAACTCGTAAATGCTGATATTAACCATACTGGTAACTGGAAGAGTCACCTTTGACATCTTCATTGTCTATATTACCTACGTCAATCCTAGTCCACCTCAGCCATACAGGGTACTCTATAGTCCATACAATCATTAATTATATTACTGATGTTTAATAGAGATCCATGTTAATATTTAAATCTTAACCAATATACTACATATTATTAATGAGTTGTGTCCTTCTTTAACTCTAATAAGCAGGTTTCTGATATATTTTTGACAGAGTCATTACAAAACTAAATTAATTGTAAAACTTATACGCTGAGTTGATAATTTCGTTCAAGAAACAAACAAAAACTTGAAATAAGAATTGAAATTGGAGACAATTTCCTAATGGTTTGAGTCCACTGATCGTTACGTTAATGGACAACGTTGTGGGTATTAAAGGATCACAAACGTTTATTAATTAATTGAATACGCTGTATTGTGTTGTATTGATCCTATTAGGTTCAAAATTATTGTAGAAATATTTAATTGCAGAAATTGTGGTGCCTATTTATTTTTAAAATAACTACTATTACACTTAGTATAATACTATAAACAACATTAATTTAGTTTTCCTTGGACATGTCACTACATAAAAATAACTAGATTAATTTTTTAAAGCTTTGTCACCCACATAATAGTTTTATAAAATGATTTTAGAATATTTGTTGTGGACATTGAATTGAATACTGATTTTTATTTAATTTCCTACAAACGGTATTTCAACAATAATATATAACAAAATACAAAATAATTAAATTAACATTAGAATGTCTGTGACGGTTAAATGACATAATTAGAACTTGTATTGTTAGCTTGATAATGCAATAATGACGTATTAAATACAGGTATATACCTTTATCTTGTTATAAAAACATCACGCATTTTGAATGTTAAACATTCAATAATGAGACAATATTCCGTTTTTTGTCTTCATTATCGATAAATAAGCTTTATATTACAAATTTTGTATGTCGAGAATTATGTAGGATGTTTATTTTCGAGAAACCTTTCCTGTATCGTAAGACGTGTATTAATTTAAATGTTTTAATATTATTTCACTGAATTTGTCTCTTGTATGAAAGGTATATACTCTTGTATAGTTGTATTTTAAACCCTCAATCATTAAAACCTCCAAAATTGTATATTTTTTAGCTCCGTACAATTTTATAAACAACATCGGTTGCAAAGGATAAAAAACAGAAGGGAATACTTCTAAATCCCAATGACTGAATATTTATTGACTCAGACAGTAATATTGGTCACAGAATTAAAATATACCATAAAATGGTTTTCGTAAAAAATGTCTCCCAAACTCTCTCAAACGTTACTGTTGAAATAAGTATCCTGATGTCGCTATAAAAGTTTCTACTTAAAGTATTACTTAAATTCCACGAAAAATATATGTTTTGCACATGGACGAAATTTATATGCAATTTAAAATAGGAAATTGAATTTTGCTTTGCCAAACCGCTTTGGATATACAGACATTGAGAAAATTATATAAAAATAATGTATGTACAAATATCGAACTCTTTAAAATGTACTGTATGAGGAATCAGGTTTTCGACATACTCAGTGATGTAATAATAGTCAAATTGATTTAAACAAATTTTTGGGCAATGGTTTAGAATGAATACATTTTTTCAGTAAGCATTTAATGATGAAATGGTTTTACACATTTACTATTTGAGTTATGTTTGAAGGAGACAACTGAAAAAAATTAAACTATTAAATCAATTTAATTAACTTTGTAGCACTTTAGAATCATATATGGATATTTTCAAATTTTTGTATCTCGTACAGATATTGTCTTGTATTGATGTTACTGATTTCAGAAATGTTATTAGTTATAAATAGGGTTTAAATAGATATTATACTATTTAAAACTTTAAAAAATATACTTAAAAGGTTAAGATTTAATTTCTTGTTTATAGATGCTAACCATTTGATCACCTGGACGTTGTAGCTGAGCGTGAAATAATATATACTGTTATACAAAAATCTATTGGTGCGTGCGTGTTCGTGTGTACGTGCTATTTAATCACGTAAAACTACAGAAACGATTGTACAAATATTTTACATAGACTTTCTTAGGGTCCTAATTCTTATTTTGAAAATAATCCGCTACGCTCCAATGATCTCTAAATTTGAAAAAACCCATATTTGTCCCTAAAGTTGCATTACAGCAAACAAATAATGTTAATTGAAATCGCCTATTATATTTAATTTAATTTTCTGCGTAAACATTGTTTTATGACAGCACAACGATATGTTTAATTAAATGAACCACTATTTTAATTTAGTTGATATTTATAGTTTTGAAAGAATTAGAGCAAACCTGATAGTAATATTTATCATCTTAGTCTTTTCTAGCAGAAAGGTAGACCATGGAGTAAGAAAATATCCATACGAGAGAAATGTTTTGACAAATATATACCTAAACATTTGTACTAATACTTGTAATGTTGCATTCACATTGTATTAGATATTATATTTTGAAATTTCTTTCAGTTGTATTGTAAGACGATACAACAGAAGTTTCAAAATATCCATTTAAAAGATGAATGACCACGCGTAAAATATGTGAGGGCACTCAACGCACTTGAACATATAGAGCACTTACTGAAAGAACAGCCACTTATCTCGCCTTGAATATGAGGTGTCATCAACACGCATCTCTTGGTGTTACATTCCGCTGGTTTACTTGTGTTTGTCCGTTTCCGTTTGAGACACGTTCACACAGCACATCTTACTTCTCATATTTCGTGAAATGTTCTTGTTTATACATCAACGTTACACGTACAACTTAACATGGTGTTAATAATGGTTTTATCAATTATTTTTATTACGTGTGTCACAGCAGGCAGTTTATTTGTTTGGAGTCCTTCGTGAATTACAAGATGTTAAATTTTTAACTAAGATGTTCTTAATTTGTACGTGAACCGTATGAACTTTGCTAAAGCTACAAGACAGACTCACATTAGCTCTGATGTGAAGTATGAGGATCAATTACCTGAGGTGTGTGTCTAATAAAGTAAAGCTCCATATTTGTAGTAAGCTTTGGAATTTGCAGTATTAAAAGTTATGCTGATTTATTTACTTTTGCTTGGTTAAAAAAATTTTTACACTTGAGTGAACAAATTAATTTTTAGCTACTACAGTTTTTTTCTTTAATGTATTTAACAGACATAGCTAAACTTACCAAAAATGTCATCTCCCATAATATGAAAAATAATTACTAAACTACTAATGTGATAGGCAAATATTAAATATTATAATAGGATCCCACTAATATTATAAATGCGAAAGTTTGAATGTTTGGATATTATTGGATGTTGGATGTTTCGAGGTTTGTTTGTTTACATTCGAATGTTATGATAAGAACGAAACGTATTTTGACAGCTGTTGACAGCTATAGTTCGCCAAACTTTCTGAAACATCTGTTTACATTTGAATTTTATCAGTAATAAGTAAACAGTGCTTGATTGGTAGAGTAATGCAGATAGTAAATAAAAAACTTTAATATATAAATTTTAAAATTTTACTTTTGATTGAGCCAGTGACGAAATAAAATCATTAAAATTAATGCATTAAATACTGTTATAAAACTAACCTTAATGAACAAAGTTATGAATGTTTTGTAACATGCTTTCTACTTGATTTAGTATATGTTCCCAAATGAGCCTGATCACCTCATTAGAATATCTAGTTAAAGAGCTAGCCTTTAACGTTTGGACGAAATACTCAAGCCTGGAAGTGTTTGCATTTTGCCTAACCTACCATAAGGGCGCAGGAGAAATTCATTTTAGCGAGTGAAGGACATCGGCTACTGCTAACAGTAGATCAACAGCTGTTTACCGGTAGGGCAGGCTGTTGATAGTGATATTGACATTGATAGATTGATAGCGGCATCCCTGTTTAGACATGCTTACCAGTAAGGAACATTCTAGTGGCTTCTGGACATTGATGATACGACATCGGACACTAGATGAACCCTCTACACTACGGTGGATTACTTTGGTTTTCAGAAGAACATTTTAGAGGTAAGCAGGTGTCCTTATTAATGATATGTATAATCATGGACAGAATATCCATTACCGATTTTATAAATTCAAGCCCCAACCATAATTAAAGTATCAGTAATATTTTGAGTAAAGGGTCGATTGGCCGTAGTAGGCGGAAGCGTCACCTCGTGGCGTTGCCGAAAATATTTTCATGTCTGGAAAAGATAACTATATATTCACAAAATATATCCCAATAATTTCATAAAGGTGTAGAAACTCATTTATATAATAGGATTGTTGATTTCTGTATGTAAATTATTAATGATTATGTACGTTGCCTTGTTAATTGCGGATGTTATAATATTTTCCCATTGTGGCCTAAGCAATGTAAAGCCTAATAAATATTAGATAATTTTATCTTGATCGCCAAAATGTAGAAAAGATAGTTTTGTTCATGTAATTGTATTACTTTACTGGAAGCCTCCCATTACTTCATGTAACTGCCCTACTTCAGTAGGTTAAAAATAATTCATCGCTGTTTTAATAATTCATTTGTACTTCTAGTATACACTCCGATTAAAATGTTATAAAGAAATCATAATGAATACAATTAATCCGTCATGATATTTACAAAAATGTTTGTCTACCCTAATTAATTATATAGTAATTACAAATAAATAATTAAAACTAAATCTGTTTTATGTTTAATATACATGCAATCTAAATTAGTAGTATACAATACCAACTCTTATTTAATAATACATTTAATTCATGTTCAAGTACAGTGTGAAACTTAGGTAAATATTCATATGAAAGTAGATATATAGGTCACTACTTGTTTCAAATATAGATAACTTTCATTAAGTTATCCTTGGTTGAGATAAATTAATTAAGTAATTTTAGTTATACGATCGTTGTAACAGGAGGATTAGGAAACCTATTCAGAGTTGTTGTGTTAATGTAATGTATTTAACGGTTGTCGTCCAGTAAATTTTAAACAAGATAAACTATAAAACAACTTTGAATTAAAGCTTGATTAATTAAATAATTATTAATGCTAATTTGATTAAACCAATTTATAATTTTTATGTCTTGTAAATCAATGTCGTCATGTCACAAGGCTATGTGTCACCATGAAAAATATTTGTAAACAATAATTTATTGTGTATTCTAAGCTTATTTTCTATGTCACTAAATTTAATGTTTGCTCGCTCAGTAACATAGTAATTTCCTCTAAAATAATATATATACCTATATTATCTTTAGTATCTAGTATTGGTATTGCACTGTGCAATGTGTGATTGATTAGTATTTTAATAATACTGTTTCTTTGAAAATAATTAATAATACAGGCAGTAATAGTGCTAAACTTAGTAAATACTAAAAGCAATTTAGTCCAAAAGCACTCCATTTTTAGTCACAAAACTATTTCCGCTCTGATACTTGTACCTTTTAGTAACTGTAATTGATGTTGCAATCCCGTAAAGATGCTGTGACTGTTACTTATAAAATATGTATTTTACTGTTGTCTTGAATTATTATTCGTTATGGTGCTTTCGTTATTGTATTTAATATTCAGTGTAGTTAAAAACTTTGAATACGTTGTATGTGAAGTAATTTTAAGAGCTGGGCTATCATCTTTGTACATTGTGCAGGGTTTTTATTCCCTGGAATCTGATCGTGGCTGCTGGACTGAGGATAAGTCTGTTAGCCCCACTGTTGCTGCGCTCCCCGAGTTGCTGTTGCCGGCACCCGCCTGTTTGTCTGCCGTGCCGTACCGACCGACACTGCCGTACCGCACATCCGGTTCACCCGCGGTCGTGTGCTTCCTCTCGGTTCGGTCGACTTCGTTGAAGTTACCGGGCGTGGACTGGTCGTCTTCTGGTGAGTGACTTACAAATTTTTTGGTGATCTCTCAGGTTATAGGCCTACTGTATTCCTCTTCGAGACGGGGACCATTCCTCTCGATATACCTCTCGAAGGATACTCAGCGCCTGGGACTCCACAAATAAGAGTTGCATCAATTATTACTCTTTTACTGTCTTTAGGTAGTTAAGTTGGTTTATGTTAAATGTTTAATTATATATCTGTATTGTAAGAAGGGTTTAATTACCTTAAGGTATCTTATCTAAGTCTGTGTGGTTATATCAGTAATAGTCTTGGTTATATATATGGAGTTGTTTTTTTGTTTCACTGTAGCGCAGATTAGAGGCAATACTGTCTGTAACTGTTATAAACTGATATAGGATACGTTTTTGCCCTTTACGGGAATTATTGCAATAAACTCGAGTCTGTAAAGTTCTGTAGTCTTGAGTTTTTCCCGTCTTCACAGCTTAACCATAATTTTCCTATACTTTTATTATAAAGTACTCTACTAAGATCCAAGAAAAGCTAAGGATTCAATAATATAGTTACATTAATATAGTTTGAGTCACGCCAAACATTTTCCTACTTACTAAATTTAGAAATATATTCTTATTCTCACAATTAAATTTAACGTCTATTGTAAACGGTTCATCGACCTTTGGTAATTCTCTTGGGTCCCTACACCTGCTTACCCTGGTGAAGTCCCGGAACCTGGAAAGGACTGGTTCCTTGTTACAGTCCCTGGAGTCTCCTTCCAAAACAAGGTGGCGCCCCAAAATAAATATTGAACATTTTTCGTCGTTGTTGTGGACTTCGCCTAGGACTTGGAACAACTTACCCCCCTTTCCCCTGAGCTAACCAGCATCAGTAACAGAGACTGGTGTGGACTGTTACAAATGGCGCCCAACGTGGGGCCTGTGTTCCTTTTAAGTAGTGTAGAAATTAGAGTGTTTTAAGAAAACGTGTCCGGAACTTTGAAGACATCCCTTAAATATTTCTAGGATTGCTTGGGAATTATGTTTTGATCCAAGTACTGAAATTTAAAAGTAACTTACTGGTAAAACCTTGCTTAAAAGATTCTTTATATGATGTTTGAATTTTTTTTGTAAATATTTGTGTTGAATTTTATGTACGTGTCCGTGATGTAAAAATTTGTTTGTTTGTGTTCCTCGATCGTTTTGGCTATTGTTTATGAACAATTTTTGAACTGGGTGGATGAACTTGTCTGTTTCGCTGTTTAACTTGGTTTCTTGCATCACGATGAGTGCGTACCACTTAAGAAAATCTGAGGTGGAATATGAACTGAAAATCAGGGGTGTTTCTTCAGAAGGTTCGGCAGGAGAGTTAAGGAAGCGCTTGTCACATTGTCTATCTACGAATGTTCCAGCGGGTGCGGCGGTTGTAAATAATTTGGATGTGGAGACAGAATTAGAAGAGTGTGAGGCTAAGTTGTCTGACTTGTCATCTTTGGTTTCTGATTATGATGGAAATCGCGCGGACAATGAGTTCCAACGGCTTTCTGCAAGGTTTTGGCATCTGTACTACCGTGTTGAGAGAATTCCTGATACTGCCTCTACTGATATTGAACCGGGACAGCGGAAATCTGAGTTGCTTGTGAAAACAAAAACTTTTATTGATTCTTTTATCAGTACGGTCCCTCAGAACATTCCTTCTACCTACCAGGACTCATCAAGATTAACACAGAAGACTACGAAATCTGTTGAGACATCCGAGGTTGGAAAAACCATTGCTTCAGCTGACATGAATGTCCGGAAAACTCAATATCATCCATTAGGCCTACTTCCCGAGACGGTGATAGATCAAAGCAGGGCTGGGTATTCAACTGATCAAGTGTTTTTTTTTTTCAGGAGTTTCGTGATGTCAGTAGTAGATCTCGAAGCAAGTCAGTTCCTGTGTATAAATGGGGTGTACAGTTTGACAACTCATCAGGGCAGAGTATTGGAGCATTTTTAGAAAGAGTCGAGGAGCTCAGGAGAGCTAGAGGAGTTACACCTCAGGAGTTGTTTAATTCTGCAGTGGACCTATTCAGTGGTTCTGCACTGATTTGGTATAGATCAACTCAGTCAAGAATTTCATCTTGGGAGGAGCTATGCAAAGAAATGCGTATTGTATTCCAGGCCCCTGATTATGACTTTCAGTTACAACAGGAAATTTTTACTAGAGTGCAAGGGGATAACGAGTCCATAGATCTGTTTATTGCTGCCATGGAAGGTCTGTATGGTAGGTTGGCTTCCAGTGTTCCAGAACCAACCAGGCTTAAGTTAATAATGCACAATCTACATCCTCAACTTCAAGACCGTCTGGCCTTATTTGACATAAAGTCTTTGGAAGATCTTCGATGTTTAGGAAGAAAAGCGGAAGCGGGCCGTTTAAGATCTCTTCGTAGACCACCTCCACACCAAATGTAGCTTTGGAACCAGATTTAGCGTATTTTGAGCCTCATAGGAAACGATCTCTTCCACTTGTAAAAGTCGCAAGCGCCCAGTTCAGAAATTCCTTACCCACTTCTTCTGTTTCTTGTTGGAATTGCGGAGAATCTGGCCACAGATTTTCTAATTGTCGTAAAGAACGTAAACGTTTTTGTTTTGGCTGTGGTGCTCCTGAGATGTTGAAGACTAACTGTCCCAAGTGTGGGCCAAAAAACGGGCAGCGCAGGGAGTCAAGTGCACCAAAGTAACTGACTCCCTGAACATTGGTTTTGCTAATTTCTAGACTACAAATTCAAATTTGGACTGCAGGCCTGTATCCTATGTACTTGACCGCTCTGTGAGCTACCATCAAGGCTTTGTTGGATTCCGGTGCATCCCAAACAATTTTGGGAAAAGAAGGTCTATGGATATTAGACAAATTTCCGGCTAGACTACGTAGCAGTGATGGCAGATGTGTTGAGACAGCTGATTCAAAACGACATAAAGTTGATGGAATTCTTAGTCTTCCTATTACCTTGAAAGGAAAAACGGAAACTTTGAATGTTTTAGTGGTTTCTTAGCTGCAGCAAGCTTTGATTCTGGGTATTGATTTTTGGGACTGTATGCACATTGTAGCTGATGTCCATCACCAGAAATGGGATTTTGCCCCGAAAAATTCCCGAGTCCATTGCTGTTCTATTGAGGGTATCAAATCAGAGGAGCATTTGACGCATGAAGAAAAACTAAAACTTCATAATTTGATCGACCAACATTTCCAGGATGAACTTAATAGTCTAGGACGTACAGACAAAGTGAAGCACGTGATAGATACTGGTAATGCTCCTGCAATTAAGCAGCGATACTACCCAATATCTCCCGCTCGACAGAAATTAGTGGATGAGGAGCTAGATAGAATGTGAGAGCTTGGGGTCATCGAGCCTTCACATAGTGAATGGTCTTCACCAATCCTTCTGCTAGATAAGCCAGATGGTACCAAAAGGTTTTGTGTAGATTTTCGGAGAGTCAATATGGTGACCAAGAGGGATGCTTACCCACTCCCACACGTTACTAGTATTCTCGACCGGCTTAGAGACGCCCGGTATCTTTCAAGTTTGGATATAAAGAGCGCATATTGGCAAATTCCATTGGATCCTGCCAGTAAGGAGAAAACCGCGTTTACTATTCCTGGACGGGGTTTGTTTCAATTTGTAACCATGCCTTTTGGATTGAGTAACGCTCCAGCTACTTGGCAGCGATTTGTTGATGGTGTCTTGGGACCAGATTTGGAGCCTCATGTGTTTGTTTACCTTGATGATGTGATTGTGGTTACGTCCAATTTTCAGAAGCATATCGAGGTACTGTCAGAGATTTTTCGTAGAATTAAGGCCGCAAAATTGACTCTTAACAGAGAGAAGTGCAAATTCTGTATTCCAGAGCTACGGTATCTAGGCTACATGGTAAGCGAGAAAGGACTCCGTGTGGACCCTGATAAGGTCAAGGCTATTGTGGACATTCCTGTTCCGCGCAATCAAAAAGAGGTGAGACGCTTTTGCGGCACTGCGTCATGGTATCGACGTTTTATACCAGATTTTGCGACAAGACTCTATCCTTTGACCTCTCTGATCAAGAAACGGAAATCATTTGAATGGACTCAGGAAGCTCAAGAGGCTTTCCAGGAGATTAAGTCATGTTTAGTTACCGCCCCTATTCTGTCATGCCCAGACTTCACCAAGCCATTCACAATTTCGTGTGACGCTTCAGGAATATTGTTAGGTTGCCGTATTTTATTCAGGTTTTATTGCAGGTTTAGGTGCAGTTTTAAGTCAGTCAGATGAGAGAGGTGAAGTTGTTATTGCGTATGGTAGTCGGACACTTTCACAGCAAGAACAAAAGTACTCAGCCACTGAACGAGAGTGCTTAGCCGTCATTTGGGCAGTTGAACGGTATAGACCATACATTGAAGGCACTAAATTTACCGTAATCACGGACCATCATAGTCTTCTGTGGTTGAATAACCTTAAAGACCCTCAAGGACGCTTGGCAAGGTGGGCTCTTCGTTTACAAGTATATGACTTCCAATTGGTCCATCGGAAAGGAAAGGAAAATGTTGTTCCCGATTTACTGTCTCGTTCTACAGGTTTGAATATGGAAAATACGGCGACTTGTGCAATGATAATTCCAGCAGATATTAGCGATCGGTGGTATATTAACCTGAGGCAGAAAGTGATTAAGAACCCTGCGGCCTACAGCCAGTGGAGTGTTCAAGAGAACCAGCTGTGGAAGAAGATTGATAACCTATCAGCCTTATCTGCAGAAGAATCCAAGTGGAAATTGGTGTTACCCAAGGACATTCGACGTCGAGCTATAGAGGAATGCCATGATGCCCCAACCTCAGGACATCAGGGAGTTTTGAAGACCTACAAGAGAATGCAGCAGAAATATTATTGGCCAAAAATGAGGAAAGATGTGGCGTCGTATATTTCAAAATGTAAAATTTGTCAAAGTACAAAATATGATAACCAAAAACCGGCAGGGTTAATGGGAGAATATCGTGGGATGCAAGAACCGTGGAAGATGATTTCGGCAGATTTGATGGGCCCTTTCCCCCGTTCGCTAAAAGGAAATAAGTATCTTCTCATTGTCACTGATTCATTTACAAAATTTGCCGTGTTGAAACCTTTAAGATCTGCTACCGCCGCTTCAGTTGCCAGACATTTAGAGGAAGATGTCTTTTTAGTTTTTGGAGTGCCAAAATATATAATATGTGACAACGGTTCCGAATTTATTGGGAGTCCAGTCAAGAAACTTGCACAGCAGTATAAGGTGAAAATCCTGTTTAATGCTAGTCGCCATCCCCAAGCCAATCCTACGGAGAGAACCAATAAGACAGTTATCACTATGATTCGGGCTTATGTAGGAGACCATCATAGGAATTGGGACCAGAATATAGCTCAATTGGGATTTGCTCTGAGATCTTCAGTCCATGAGTCTACTGGTTATACCCCAAATCTTCTCGTCTTTGGACGTGAACTCACGGTTGCTGGCTCCGGATTGATGTTCTACAATCTGAGGACCAACTGCCTTCGGTTGGAGATTGCCAAGAGTACAGTGATAAACTGAAAGAACTTCAGGCGATACATCGAGAAGTGTCTGAGAAGCTGAAAGAGGTGCACCGTACCAATGCCCGTCACTACAATCTTAGAAGACGCCCCCAGACCTACCGAATTAATAGCCTAGTATGGAAGAAGAACTTTACTCAGTCTGATGCGGTTAACTTCATTTCTGCCAAATTAACACCAAGATTTGTAGGCCCATATGTCATTGCACAAAAGATTTCTCCTTTGGTTTACAATCTGCAAGATCTTCACGGAAAGTCCATCGGCAATTGGCATGTAGCCGACCTTAAGCCCTACAACAACTAGTTCGGAAAAAATTTGGGAAATTTTCTTCTGGTGGGGGGGTATTTGTAACATGCTTTCTACTTGATTTAGTATATGTTCCCAAATGAGCCTGATCACCTCATTAGAATATCTAGTTAAAGAGCTAGCCTTTAACGTTTGGACGAAATACTCAAGCCTGGAAGTGTTGCATTTTGCCTAACCTACCATAAGGGCGCAGGAGAAATTCATTTTAGCGAGTGAAGGACATCGGCTACTGCTAACAGTAGATCAACAGCTGTTTACCGGTAGGGCAGGCTGTTGATAGTGATATTGACATTGATAGATTGATCCCTGTTTAGACATGCTTACCAGTAAGGAACATTCTAGTGGCTTCTGGACATTGATGATACGACATCGGGCACTAGATGAACCCTCTACACTACGGTGGATTACTTTGGTTTTCAGAAGAACATTTTAGAGGTAAGCAGGTGTCCTTATTAATGATATGTATAATCATGGACAGAATATCCATTACCGATTTTATAAATTCAAGCCCCAACCATAATTAAAGTATCAGTAATATTTTGAGTAAAGGGTCGATTGGCCGTAGTAGGCGGAAGCGTCACCTCGTGGCGTTGCCGAAAATATTTTCATGTCTGGAAAAGATAACTATATATTCACAAAATATATCCCAATAATTTCATAAAGGTGTAGAAACTCATTTATATAATAGGATTGTTGATTTCTGTATGTAAATTATTAATGATTATGTACGTTGCCTTGTTAATTGCGGATGTTATAATATTTTCCCATTGTGGCCTAAGCAATGTAAAGCCTAATAAATATTAGATAATTTTATCTTGATCGCCAAAATGTAGAAAAGATAGTTTTGTTCGTGTAATTGTATTACTTTACTGGAAGCCTCCCATTACTTCATGTAACTGCCCTACTTCAGTAGGTTAAAAATAATTCATCGCTGTTTTAATAATTCATTTGTACTTCTAGTATACACTCCGATTAAAATGTTATAAAGAAATCATAATGAATACAATTAATCCGTCATGATACTTACAAAAATGTTTGTCTACCCTAATTAATTATATAGTAATTACAAATAAATAATTAAAACTAAATCTGTTTTATGTTTAATATACATGCAATCTAAATTAGTAGTATACAATACCAACTCTTATTTAATAATACATTTAATTCATGTTCAAGTACAGTGTGAAACTTAGGTAAATATTCATATGAAAGTAGATATATAGGTCACTACTTGTTTCAAATATAGATAACTTTCATTAAGTTATCCTTGGTTGAGATAAATTAATTAAGTAATTTTAGTTATACGATCGTTGTAACAGGAGGATTAGGAAACCTATTCAGAGTTGTTGTGTTAATGTAATGTATTTAACGGTTGTCGTCCAGTAAATTTTAAACAAGATAAACTATAAAACAACTTCGAATTAAAGCTTGATTAATTAAATAATTATTAATGCTAATTTGATTAAACCAATTTATAATTTTTATGTCTTGTAAATCAATGTCGTCATGTCACAAGGCTATGTGTCACCATGAAAAATATTTGTAAACAATAATTTATTGTGTATTCTAAGCTTATTTTCTATGTCACTAAATTTAATGTTTGCTCGCTCAGTAACATAGTAATTTCCTCTAAAATAATATATATACCTATATTATCTTTAGTATCTAGTATTGGTATTGCACTGTGCAATGTGTGATTGATTAGTATTTTAATAATACTGTTTCTTTGAAAATAATTAATAATACAGGCAGTAATAGTGCTAAACTTAGTAAATACTAAAAGCAATTTAGTCCAAAAGCACTCCATTTTTAGTCACAAAACTATTTCCGCTCTGATACTTGTACCTTTTAGTAACTGTAATTGATGTTGCAATCCCGTAAAGATGCTGTGACTGTTACTTATAAAATATGTATTTTACTGTTGTCTTGAATTATTATTCGTTATGGTGCTTTCGTTATTGTATTTAATATTCAGTGTAGTTAAAAACTTTGAATACGTTGTATGTGAAGTAATTTTAAGAGCTGGGCTATCATCTTTGCACATTGTGCAGGGTTTTTATTCCCTGGAATCTGATCGTGGCTGCTGGACTGAGGATAAGTCTGTTAGCCCCACTGTTGCTGCGCTCCCCGAGTTGCTGTTGCCGGCACCCGCCTGTTTGTCTGCCGTGCCGTACCGACCGACACTGCCGTACCGCACATCCGGTTCACCCGCGGTCGTGTGCTTCCTCTCGGTTCGGTCGACTTCGTTGAAGTTACCGGGCGTGGACTGGTCGTCTTCTGGTGAGTGACTTACAAATTTTTTGGTGATCTCTCAGGTTATAGGCCTACTGTATTCCTCTTCGAGACGGGGACCATTCCTCTCGATATACCTCTCGAAGGATACTCAGCGCCTGGGACTCCACAAATAAGAGTTGCATCAATTATTACTCTTTTACTGTCTTTAGGTAGTTAAGTTGGTTTATGTTAAATGTTTAATTATATATCTGTATTGTAAGAAGGGTTTAATTACCTTAAGGTATCTTATCTAAGTCTGTGTGGTTATATCAGTAATAGTCTTGGTTATATATATGGAGTTGTTTTTTTGTTTCACTGTAGCGCAGATTAGAGGCAATACTGTCTGTAACTGTTATAAACTGATATAGGATACGTTTTTGCCCTTTACGGGAATTATTGCAATAAACTCGAGTCTGTAAAGTTCTGTAGTCTTGAGTTTTCCCGTCTTCACAGCTTAACCATAATTTTCCTATACTTTTATTATAAAGTACTCTACTAAGATCCAAGAAAAGCTAAGGATTCAATAATATAGTTACATTAATATAGTTTGAGTCACGCCAAACATTTTCCTACTTACTAAATTTAGAAATATATTCTTATTCTCACAATTAAATTTAACGTCTATTGTAAACGGTTCATCGACCTTTGGTAATTCTCTTGGGTCCCTACACCTGCTTACCCTGGTGAAGTCCCGGAACCTGGAAAGGACTGGTTCCTTGTTACAGTCCCTGGAGTCTCCTTCCAAAACAAGGTGGCGCCCCAAAATAAATATTGAACATTTTTCGTCGTTGTTGTGGACTTCGCCTAGGACTTGGAACAACTTACCCCCCTTTCCCCTGAGCTAACCAGCATCAGTAACAGAGACTGGTGTGGACTGTTACAGTTTTCACATAAGTTACTTTAAACTGGCGGGTTTCCTTGACATAATGGTATTACATTTTAACAATTGCTAATGGAAAAACAGAGAAATGAATACTAACATGCCTCAACGATTCATTCTTTACCTGGCTACAGTCCAAAAAACAAGTGTAACGCAAAACTTTAATAACGATTATTTTGGAAAGTTGGAAAACCTTAATAAGAATTTCCCTCTTATACCGGAAGTACTATTAAGTAGGTAGGACTCTCCCCTAGGTGGTAATATGCTCTCCAGTCCTACTTATGTGTGTATTTTCTTCGTCAGGACAAGGTAAACTCAACTATGTCAACACGAGTTTGACCAAAGTAGGTTTCCGAGAACTAGATAATCGAACGTATATATATATATATATATATATATATATATATATATATATATATATATATATATATATATATACAAGGTGTCCAAAAAGTCCCGGGTCGGTTAAATATTTTTCAAAATATTTAAAATACAGCTAAAAAATCTTATACAAAGTTACTGGACATAAAAATCTATTTTTATCACACATTCAGTGATCCGCTACTTCCTCAAGGGGGCGGCCCGCTAGGAGTCAGAAGAAAATCTTAAATGTAAGCATAGGTCGATATGCATATCAAATAAAAGGTCTTTATTAGTAGAGTACAGAGCCGCAAACCCGACCTCACACGGATAATCGAGTCAAAAATTACAGCCGTTCAAAGATGGCTAGAGTTTCCAACTTAGTTTAGTATAAAAAATACACCGATGAGCTTTTTTATTTTAATTTTCCTAACCCAAAACTGTTTACAATTGAATCAGTCATTTGAGAAACATCTCATGTCCATTTTTTTACCAATAATGAAATTTGTAGCTGGTGGCAGCACTGTTCTTGCTAATATTATTCTAGCCTAGAAAACAGCTGTTAAATAATTACACTATGTTTAATAATTAATTGTTGTTGTAGAATAATAAGTTTCATTATTTCTGAGGGGTATTCCCGTAGGCAGTAACAATTCTTGCTATAGTTAGATGTTATTAGTGGCATTCTACTCGTTAGTAAAGACAGACCATAACAGTTTTTTACTCTTAATTTGTTTCAACTTAGTTTTATCTTGTCTTTATTATGGCACTTAGTGAACGTGAGAGAGAGTTACCATATTAATGATGCGTGGTTGGGGGGATTTAAAACGGTCTCACAGTGAAGTTCAACACCTATTCAATGTTTCCATTTCCAAACCGAAACCCAATATCAAAATCAACAGTTACGAGAACAATAGACCGTTTTTGTAACTCATGGAACTGTCTCTGATCTTCCTAGAAGTGGTCGTCCACCAAGTGCAACCGATCAGGATTCGAGTGTGGAAGTTCTTCAGTCATTCATTGAGAATATTCATGAAACGCTCAGATCGGCTGCAGGCAATCATGATATGTCCAAAACCTCTATTCAAAACATTTTGCATAAAAATGGTTTCAAGCCATACAAATTGACATTGCATCATGAACTAAACGAAGACGATTTTGACAGGCGTCTTGAGTTTTGTGAAGTTATGATGACCAAGTTAGATACAAATCAAATCCTCCTAAATGACATTGTATTTTCAGACGAGGCTACATTCATGTTAAATGGCAATGTAAACAAACACAACTGCCGTTACTGGACTGATAGTAATAAGCACTGGATGATAGAAGGTCACACGCAACACCCACAAAAGTTGAATGTCTGGGCCGGCATATTACGTGGAAGAATTGTGGGGCCGTTTTTTATCAACGGAACTTTAGACGGAGTTTCCTACCTTGACATGCTCAGAAACCGTATAATACCATCTCTTCGAAATATTTGTTGTTGAAAACTTGGCTCAAATCTGGTTTCAACAAGACGGAGCACCCGCGCACTACTGGAATATTGTAAGGGACTACTTAAATGTTATGTTCCCTCAAAGATGGATCGGAAGGAGAGATGCCATTGAATGGCCCGCTGGTTCCCCCGACTTAACTCCTTTGGATTTCTTTTTCTGGGGTGTTATCTTAAAGATAGGGTGTATAAAAGAAAACCACGGGATGTGGAAGAATTGAGGAACAGGATCTTAGAAGAAAGTGTTTTTTTGGAACGTGAGGAAACAGGACTACAACACGCTGTGGAGGCCTTTTATCACCGATTACCTCACTGTCAAACAACAGAAGGCGGACACTTCGAGCATCTGTTGTGAAAAAGCTCTGTGTAAGTAGTAATCTTCTAATGACTAAATCATTGCAAATAATGAAACTTATTATTCTACAACAACAATTATTAATTGTAAACAGGTTTGGGTTAGTAAAGTTAAAATCAAAAAGCTCATCAGTGTATTTTTTACATTAACCTAAGTTGGAAACTCTAGCCATCTTTGAACGGCTGTAATTTTTGACTCGATCATCCGTGTGAGGTCGGGTTTGCGGCTCTGTACTCTACTAATAAAGACCTTTTATTTGATTGATCCACCTATGCTTACATTTAAGATTTTCTTCTGACACCTAGCGGGCTCCCCGCTAGAAATGCTCCTACACGTGCCAAACATGATATAATAATTAAGTTAAAATCTGATACTATTTACTACGAACTGAAATAATGTCTACGTGATGAATGCCTAATTACGTTTTAAAATTTTTATAGGACTCCCATCATATTACATCATAATTGCTTTTACTAAGTAATATAAGGACTTTGGTTCTAAGATTGTGTGTGAAACCGCGGGTAACAGCTAGTAAATAAATAATAAACAGTCAGATTCGAGGAGCAATAAGAACAATTTCTTACTTTGGTAGCATGCTTATACACAAGATGTGAGATAGGATTATTACCCTGACAGGGCAATACTGTTAAACCATTTAAAAATATATAAGGTTTTGTTTTAACAAGGGTGACATTTTACAATTTGAATCCAACTGATTATCTACTCGTAAATGAGAAAAATGCTAAACAAAGAAGACTGTTCACAGAAAACATTTTTCAGATTCATCAGGTAGTGTTCTTTGGGCATCCAAACAATAAAAATCCTCCTCCTTTGTTAAAACGACAAAGACTGGCCTCTGCTTTTGAAATTTAAAATAACATGAAATAACAAACTTATCCCCACTGCCATTTGTCATAATAGTCAATTTAGTTTAGACGTATATTTAAAATGTATGCAAAATATATGTAATTTTATAATATTACATAAAATATCAAGGTTGTTTTTGTAAACAGTTATATCAAAATGTCCATCAATATAAACGTATATAGGATTTCGGTTCTACTCCAAGTTTAGCATCCAGCTTCGGTTTGGTTAAGCAACTTTATTTGGTTTCTAGAAACTTATTTGTGGATTAAAGCAATCTATATAGCTGAAAAATAAATTACAACACCTCAACTGCTATTAAACTCAGTGGTATTTTCTAGTTGTGTATTTAACGTTGTTTACCGAGTATTGCACAACACCATTGTTAGTACAAGGACGTATAGTAGACCAATATGGAGGAACTCCGAAGTCAAAGTTGATAGTTTTCTTAGTGAAAGCATCCATGACAAAATTCGATAGCGGCCTATGATAAAAAAATTGGAATTAATGATACATCAAGTACCATTTATTCAGTGCTAATGGTTAAGAGGATCAGAGGTTAAACGAAATAGAGAATATTCTTACTTCAGGTTTTGCTCTTTTGAGAGCAGTTTGCCACGATATTGAAATAAAGATTTCTGCTACTGTCAAACTTACTTTAAGCGTTCAAACAAATTTAAAATACTTGTTTACTTAATCAATCACACGATCGTGCTTTCATATAAAAATGTTTAGCAGCTCTTTCTCACAAAGAGAGATAACCAGATTAACAAGAGTGAGCTTCTTAGTTTCATTGTCTTCTTTAACTTTGTTTGTCAGAGCTATATCCTTAGTTAAACAATATTTGGGACACTTACGTTACCATAATTTGAATTTGACTAAAATCTACTTACTATAGCTGCTATAATTTCACGTTATTTTCAATGAGTTCCTTATCATTGTAATTGTTAACTGGATTTGTCTCAATGTAAACATTGATACACACATCAATAATGGAAATCAACTTATTACTTATTATTATATTCAGTTTTTTAGATGAATGATACAAATTACTATATAGTCTAATAATATAAAACAACAATAATAAATAAAAATCATGTAATCAATGAAATAGCTCATCAGTGTTCAAAAGGAAATTCTGTGTATAATTGTTTCTTTTCCTTGTAATTTTGTACTTAAAATGTGTAAAAATACTATAAATCCTACTAACAATGACATTTATACAGATTGTAAAATAAATAAAGTTATACAGGTTTCACAAGGGTTTGATAATTCTCGAACGATTACAGGTAAAGCAATAAAACTTGGAATATCATTACTGCACCTATAAATCTACTTTTTGAAGCAACAATCATTTTTCTGTCCTGTCAGGGGGATGGCCCGCAATGGGTCATAAGAAAATCTTAATTGAGAGCATAGGTCGAGTAGTATATCAAATTATAATCTCTATTGGCAGAGTACAATGCCGCATATCTGACCTTAAAGGGTTTACTCTTTAAAAAATACGCTGGTTTATAGTTTGAAAACATTTAAAATGTAGATCCTGTTCTAGATGGTTTAATATTCTTGTCTTGGCTCAAGTTGTCAAATTTAAACTTAGTAAATCAATACTGGACTTAAGAAATAGCTTTTAAGGTAGTTAGTGACTCTTCACATCTAGTGGAGGATGGTCTACGAGAAGGTCGGTAAAAAATTAAACGTAAGCATAGCATGTACACCATTATAAAGGAGTTGTTTAGGAGAGATGAATGTTTAAAGGGAAAACCTTGTACTAGTTATTATTTAGAAAAAAGTTAGTTATTATTATAATAGACAGTTCTTATTTTTAGGTTGGGCTTAGGACTTTACTTGAGCTATATCTTACATTTCACTTTATAACGAATTCGAAAACTAGAAATGTCACAGAAACGCCTGAGGCCTTATCACATTGGACGCTGAGCCTAAGTTGGCCAGGACATCAGCTCTTTCGTTCCCACAGATCCCCTCATGACCAGGAATCCAACAAACCGTCACATTGTTAATTTTGGCAAGGAAAGAACCTGATATCAACCCAAGACAAGTTTGTAGTTTAACACACATGAGTCGAATGCCAACAATCTATGAAAATACTAATCATACTACTCCTATACCGCAGACGAAGATTCTGACGAGCTCAATTCATAACAACTGTGATTTCTGTCTGAAAGGCTGTGGGGTAAGAACCCATAGGGACCATTAGCTCTAAATGGTCTCACCCCTACAATTCCAGCGCCTGTGCCACTTTTTATTTTAGAGCGGTCTGTAAAAACATTCAAGCTCCTCTGGTGGAAGAGGTTTCGTTGCTTCCGACCAAGCCTCTCTTGAATTTAAAACTGAATCCTCAACGGTTTTGACGAAGAAAAAATGTTTTTGGCGTCTGATCAGAGATCGTGCGCAGAATATTCCTCTGAGACGGAATGCTAATTCTGCAGTGACCCCTGCTGCAGCCTTACACCTACCAAAGTCCCGCCTTCTAGATACGGAAGGCACTTGTCCTGACCATAGCCCAAATGACAATGTTCAGGGGAACGAGGTTGACGTAACAGTCTAGAGCCGCGCCCGGTGCACTTGAAAAAGCCCCCAAGACCCACCTATCACACATATGCATTGTATTAAAGACCATTTCTCTCTAGCTATAACCCTTTCAAGATGGGATCCATAGTTTAGGACTCTATCAAGGATGACACCCAGGTAGTAACCTCGGTCTTTAACTCATTATAAAAGCCTCTCAATTAAAAAGGGGCTAAATTTCTGGTCGTTGGTTTGACTAAATGCCTCATAACTTTTATCAGTTTTAATCTTTCTCTATGAAGGTTTTGCCTGACCTCATGGAGATACAAATATCTATTTTCTATTACCAATCAAATTTAAAGAGATGTATTTATGTAATAAAATTTAAAATTGGATGTTTAAATAGTCCAGAAAATCTATCAAAATGCTGAGCTGTGTGCACAAAATAGCAATTAGATAATTGTGTGACATTTTTCTACCTGCTGAAATTTGGATTCAGTGCAAGCCACATCAAATATTTAGCAATCATGTATTTAGGTTTCCTTTCATAAAGGTAACTTTAAGTCAATACCTCAAGGCTATTGCTGAAAACAAAGAAGATTCTTTCTAAATGTATTATACGAATATGTGATACTGTGACATGAAAATATGGTCACCTTATAGTGATATACATAAACCTATAAGCAAAAATCTTTTTATAGATTTTGCTAAAACCACTATTTAAGTAATATTTATAACGATACAATTTGCTATTAAATGTGATTTAAAACAATATTTAAAAACTGATAATGGATTAAATACTTTTGGAAATAAATATATTGGAAATATGCCAAAGTTAATACGGTTGTTTCTCTACTACTTTAAGGCTTAATTTGCTGTCCGTAAATTGCTGGTTTTTTACAAAATTTTATTCCCAATGTTTTTTCTTTTTGCCCATTTAGCTTTTACATAACGAATTTGTATCTACATGTGAACAATATGTTTCTAAACCAAAGTACTAACATCGACTTTTATTGCGACAATTTTTCACGACAAATATTTGTGCACTTCTTAAATATTATAAAACTACGTTTGAAGAGTTATTTAACAATTATAGAATAATACCATAACAGTACAAGTTTATAAAGTGTTTAGAAGCGGTAATGACTTAGCCATTGACGAAGAAGTTTAATCTGTCAAAGCAGGATATCGTTGTTATATGTAAATAGTGTTACTGTTAGTCATGGAAATTTGGAAAATGGTAAAGTGTAGGAGATTGATTACGTATGTTCTTAATGTGTTGCATGGAACAGTAATCGTGGGTAATCTAGTTACTATATCCATTTTAGTGACCATAATTGAACTTCTTTGTATAAATTTAAATTCATTGTGATTTATTTTAATAAATTAAAGGATTTGTTAAACTTTCCGTGATGAAAGAAAAAAAAAACGAACGCATTGCAATAATTTAATTAAAGCAATAATATCTTATTGGATTTTGTGTAAGAATTCCACTCTAATAGTGATAAACCTTTCAGGTATAACCAATAAAATAAGTAAACAATATTTAGAAATCAAACTATAGATTATAAATAAAATTTTCGAAATTTTTAAGCAAATCTTCAATCAAAATATAATTTTTTTCTCTCAGTTACCAGGTTCACAAACGACCGAGAAGGCTGGTCACGATCTGCTGGACAGCGTCAGATGTTACAAAACCCAAGAGGAAACAGAGTTGAAAATAACTCACTTGGTACATGTCACTGATACAAACACCTACATTAGGCATCATTTCACTTATCATTTTAGCATTTCAGTTATAAACAACCTGCAGGTCCCATTTTTAAGTCTCTATAGTTGCTAAAGGAAAAGTTTTTTTTCATTTTTCAATTATTATTGTGTTGAAAATAATGTTTAAGTAGAAAACTGTTGAATGTTTACTATTTATAAAATAATATACAATAAAAACAAAAGAAAGAGTGACAAATCAATATGCAACCTTCTTTATTTTCTTGGTCGTTTTGACGAGTCGTCAGCTCAAGTTTATGGTAGTTCTTATCAAAATTATAAGATTTAGCTTTTTACATATTTAAATATGAACTTCCATACCAAATTAATCTGGAGAGGAGTTAAGAATGTAATAACACCTTTGAAGTTTGAGTTCTAACATTATTATTTGGTCCAATAAATGTTTAGATTGTCAACTTTATGAGCTCCAATGCAATAATAAATATCTTATATTCTTTTCATTCTTTACTATAATCCAACACACCATGTTCCGGTTGCAATGTAGTAGTTTAGTAATAAACAGTACAGTTGTCGATATTTTAAATATGATAGAAGACTTTGAGCAGCATAAAAAGGCAAAACTATTTGCAGACACATACATTTTTCTCCAATACATCACACATAAATTTTAAAACTAAAAAGACTGCTATAATTAATTTAACTACGAACCTATTATCTTGCACAATTATATGTTTTCTGGTCACTAACTGGAAAAAGAAAACATGGAGAGGCATACTGAAGGTTCCATTACCATGATGTGCGTGTCAGAAAAAAGGTTAGCATCTCGTAAATTATTCACATCACGATAGTAGAGTTGAGATTGAGTACCCTCATGTGTCGTCGATGCTATGAATATAGTACAGTACCAATAACCTTTCTGTATTTTATCATCTGCTTTAATTAACGCTATATTAACTATTTCTAAGGCGTCTATGAATGATATTACAATGTAGGAGTACGCAACTGTTCGTATCTAGTACAGTGTTCACTGAGGTTGAATGCACAGTTGTAATTATATAAATGATTTGATTAGACTACATGTGTTACTATCTCAGATGTTAAAATGTCAAATTATTGCACTCAGTTTGTTTAGAAGTTTATTTATTCAGCAAATTTCTCGTTGATAGACCAATGTAAAATTCGTTTGCCTACCCTCAGCCTAATCCCATAGAGTGACATAAAAATTACAGAATGTTATACAGAAATGAAGCTTCATGAAAATTATCAAGTCTATAAGTTAGTGCTTTCTCGAAATATCTGGTGGTAGATATACACACAGACAAACAGGTAAATCTGAGCTTTTGGGACGCCTTAAGTGACAGGCTTCGCTAAAAAAAATAACTTATATGTATTAATATATGTGTGTGGTGGTGTGTGTGTGTGTGTGTGTGTGTGTGTGTGTAATCAAAAAATAACTATAATTCGCTAAGCGTTTTGAGGCAATTTAGAGAGGAGTAAAGTTTTTATTTTATTAATAAACTATTGATATAATCATTACATTATTATCTGTAATAATTCAGTCTCCAGCATAATCCGTACGGACATAATGGATGTGGCGACTACTTGCACGGAAAGTTAAATTCTCACTATATTATCTGGGCTGATATAAATCAAACCCATAGTCTCACCCTTCAAACATACTGAAGTTCTACTTAGCTAGAGTTGAAAGTGCACAATGATATCATATGTGTATGTGATATTATGATTTTCGGGATGAAATAATTAACTTTTTTGTAATCCAACAAGTAACAAGCTATAAATATACGGTATATATACGGCTATAAATAGGATACAAGCCTTAACATATCTCTCTCAGAAAAATTAAAAAACCAATCATAACTTAATCTGAATACCGAGTAGTAAATACGTTAATGTAACGATCATAAAGTAAAGTAGTAACTTTGCAAATAAATATTTTGGGCAAAAACTAATATAAACTTATAAAAAAATGCTGATAAAAAATAAACCTCCATATTCATTTCTCCAAGAGCTTGATATTCTTGAGAAGAAGCCTGGTTAATGCTGAAGTCCTTGAAAGCTTTTAGTATTAAGTTTCCCTTGGTCGTTCTAAGAAAAGTGTGAAGGAAGTATCTAGTTTTTTTTTTCTTGGAACTGCTCATTATTACTATTTTAGTGTAGCAATTATTAATTTTATAGGTCGGATGTAGGTATATATTTGTCAATATTTAGTCAGGAAGTATAAAGGATGTTAACTGATTAAAAGTAAATTCAAATAACTTTTCTGGATATTTGATTAAATTTGAAACGATTATGACCAAAAGTAAATGTAGTTTAATATTGTTATACACAATAAAATGTTTTTAATATCTTGAATATAAATATCCTTCAATATTTGCATCATCAAATCATTCAATTCAATCAATTATAAATGAGTTTAAACACCATCGTTTGTTGTAGTTTCGTACAAAATCTGTTTGTATTGTATTGACTCCATGGCCATGATTATAGTGTGTCTTAGTTATTGATAATCATTCGCTGACAATAAATGAAAAATTTACCAAAGAAGGTTATGTGCTGGCAACAGGGCACATGTATCTAGCTGACATATTACTTGAAGATTGAATTGAGAGAATTCAGTTGTGCTTCATGCAATTGTGTTACTGGGCAGAGATTTAGATTCTTTTGATTCTCCTTACCCATTCAGACCCACTTCTTGCTCCTCTTGAAGACGATCTATCCAAGATGTTCCTTTCTGCAGTGTCTAGTCAACTCTTGAGCTTATAGATTCTTCACTGTTTAGAGCGAATCGAGTTTCTGCCGGCACGTGATCCACTGCTTCATTTGCCAAATACTCATTTTACACAACATAAAGAACTACACGGCCAACTCAGTTTGTGGAGGGGTAATGTGCCTTGTAATTTAGGACAACTTAGATTTAAATTGTATTTTTGAAAACTAAATTTGTATTTTATTCCTTTTACTTATTTCTTTATTTTTTTGAATAAAAACTTCCACATTATAGTTTAGATAAAGAAATACTGCACATGCGGTTGGCCTCTACACTCGGTGGAAACTAACTTGATGTGATGCCTTCTTAATTATTTTTTCTAGTATTTTAATTGTTTGTAACACACACACACACACACACACACACACACACACCACACAC
>NW_025783104.1:0-30814 GCF_021130785.1 Homalodisca vitripennis | reverse complement strand
AAACAATATTTTGGTGTTATTTTATATAAAAGTTATATTACATAGTTGTAATAGGCTTAAGTTAAACCTTTCGTGAACCAATTCATGAAATAATTTCCAAACATCACTAAAATCAATGGTAATCCTTAGACAAAATCTTTTTCGTATTTAGCCGTAGGAACCACGACAAAAATTTAGTTTCAATATTTATGAAGAGGAGTTTCATGAGCTTTTTTAATTAGTCATTGGGATTGGTTATGAAAGCATGGAAACAATGTTAAGCCTTATTTTTAGGACCTCACGAAGTAGCATAACAGTAGTGTTCATATTTTAACAATTCTGCATGTGATTGTGTGTATCGCTGTATCCTTGAAATTCTAACGGTTGTTCTGAGAAATGTACAGTAATTGTTTCCATCCCAGCACATAAGAATGAACAGATTAAAAGTTTTGTACCATTGATTAACCATTTTAAAATCAATTAAACTATACAAACGATACATCAAAGTGAATGGACACCAACTTAAAAAACTTTGATTTTTTTAATACAAATAACAAACTCACGCCACAGATTATCTACAAGTATGCCTCACAACCTGTTTTAGCATGAATTTAATAATATTTTGGCAATTATTATCAAAAAAATTATATTTTTTTGTATTAATTAGCTCACTTCATATTTTTATTTGTCCATACATAGAGTCATTTATCCTAATTTCACGGTGAGCCAGTTATTTACAGTAACAATTTATTTCTCCTTGCAAGTGTAGGCCTTAATGATTAGTTATGCTTAGATTTTGCTTATATTACATTCAAAGGAGGTAGTCTGAAATAAGTCCGAAATTTTACTAAGCGGTTTTCCAGCATTTTTAGGCAAAAAACTCATTAGAGCCTTTACAAAAAATTCTATGTATTTCTACAACAATCCTATTACCCCTATGAGATTAAACAAATAATACGCCTAAATATTTTTTAACTGTAAATGGATGATGTCTTGTTTCTTAAATGAAACATTTAGTAAATAGAAAATATTCTTAATATTAGAACAAAAGAGAAAATATTAAAAATTTCACTCATGCAACTAAAGAAAGTTTATCTTGGATGCTAGTGTAATATAATTCTGCATGAAGGCTACATCTCCTGGGAGTAGAGTTGAGCTCTATTATTCGGCTGTCAGTCACACAGTGACGTGCGCGCCCCTTTAGACGGGATGTTGAGTATCGCTCTAGTGCTCTTTTCAGGTAAACGATCATTACTGTATTGGAAAATTTGAGTAAATATTAGTTAGAATGAATTTTTCTTCCCTAATGGTTTGGCAGAAATAGCTAAATAGAGAGATTTGGTATGTTGGTTTTTTAATATTGTGAGTTAAGATAAATATAATTTAACTTCAATGAAATGGGTTACTGAAATACTGATGTATTGGTATTGTACCTTAATTCTTTAACATGCCATATCTTTACTGTCTTGATCATTGTGTTCAAGATAATAAATATTCGTAGATTAGAGAGTTGTGGTGCCTAATATCTCGCACTGTGAAGCACGTACATGAATTTCCACGTTATATAACCGTGCTTTGCAGATTATATTTAAATATCTATGCAGAATAAAACTATCTAGAAATAATGTTCACTACTGTTTCTTATATTTCTAAGGTTTTTAAAACATGAAAATTTATTCACAATCAGAGAAATTTATGGTAATATTACTATTATAACTCCGCTTTAAATTTATACTATTTGTGAAATATGCAATAATTTATTTATAATTATATTTCAGGCAACCATTTCCAAATTTTGAACAAATATCCTCTTTCGGTTTATACTTAATGATGGAAAAACGAAGGTAATCAATACCAATTAGCAGGTGGTATGGCAATTGTAATGAGAAATATTTGGCCTCACTGTAAGTTATTTTGTAACTTTATATGAATTTATTAATTTCAATAAATCCTCTCTTTTTGGTTAGAAACCCAGTAATGATTAAATGACCAGCCTTAGCCCCACATGCGGTAAATCCTCGTATTCAAGCACCTTTAATTACAACTATCTTTTTAGTTGTACTCAATATTGCCAAAAATAGAATAAACTACTGTCCCTTTTATGGCTTCAGTTAATATAATCCCATAAAACCCCAGTTAACCTTGATTTTATCAACCCTACTATCTTATATCTTTGTTACTTAGAAATTTATCCAAGTGTATTATATTATTGCTTTTATCTGTGCTGAATAAGTATACTTAAAGCTATATTGGACAAAAGGAAAATTAAGAAAGTTTAACCCACAATACGATATACTTAACCGTCTGACCAACCGAAAACCGAATTAAAATATATATTTTAATTTGTCTGAACCCTGATTTTGTTTAACACCCGAAATAGGAGAATAGGAGCATAGACCCCAGCGAGCCGAAGGCAAGAATTACCACGTTGTGTGTATAATCGTGTATTGCACTAAGGTATACTTTTTGGCATATATTTAACAATACATGACAACCTATCCGTTCATTTTCCTTGCATTTTTAGATAAAATATATTTCCTAAATTTAATTCTACAGGGGTTTGCATTCAGAAGTACTTGAATGGACTTATTTACATTCAAATGCAAGTGAACCTAGGAAATTACATATTGTTTACTGCTACATATAAAATTAATTCATTTAACATGTTTTAAGCTGGCTTTAACTGGTGGGTCTTCTCGGGTTTAACCTCAGAAGAACAATATCAAACCCACAAATACATTTTAAACCTTTATTTTGGTCAAGTAATTATGGAAGTTTGATATAAAAATATATATTAATCATTATGTTAAAAACTCTCTTCGCTGCTATAAATATTTTTTTGTTATCTAGAAGTAATGTCACAGACTTTTTGTTTCTTGTTGTTTGAAATTTTAAAACATTATGTATAAGAAAAAACTAAAAACCACGATCGGATACTACACTATTTAAATATTTCAAATGAATCATCTATAACCCTTAAAACAAAAAATAAGGGCTAAAAATTTTACACCGTAAATCAATGCCCCTACAACTGACTTCGCAGGACAGTTATACTATATAAATGTCATTAAAATCAAGATAAATTGACACGTGTAGATTCTATTAGTTTTGTTGGATTTCGTGCTGATTTAATTCAAACTTAAACATTAAATTGTCCTCTCACTTCTTGAATCTATTGTAATGTCCTATTGCATTGTCATTCACGGATGTAAGAGCCTTAGGGAGAGAACTGCAAGCGAGATACTGTTAATTGCGGAGTCTGTAAACTAGGAATTGGGTATGTTAACATTGATAGAAACTGCAGTTCATTTGGATGTATTTTTACAATGCCCCAATACGTATTATATTTGAGCTATAGAAGTGGTATTCATTGCTGAAATTTACAAAATTATAAAATACATTGAAGCCAGATGGAAATCTACCCTCTTTCTCTGGTGCCTGATGTCTGGTGCAGCAATAATACATTAAATTTTAAACAACATGAATCTTTGTACGTCAAAAAACTCAAACAATATCGGTTTGTACACGAAATGTAAAGACTGATTAACCAAACCAACCAAGTGATTTTTCACTTCACAGAACCTAGAACACTAAACAAAACGCATAGATGAAACTAAAAAGACGTGTATTTTCTAATTCGTTCTCCACGTTTTGCTACATTTGTTTTTTAGCGAAAGAGAAGTGTTTAAAAACTTGACAAGTATTGTCCTATTTTCATGACGTATATGTTATATGTGTAAAGCAAATATGTTGAATCCCAAATTACCCTTTCTATGTACAAATCTCATACTATTTGTTATTAGGTACTTTTTGACCTTTTATTTAATAACAAATTACGGTTAGCACACGTAATGTTAATTTTTTTTGTCCGGTAAGATTCCCCAACGAGATAAAAAAGAGGTATTAATAAAAAGGGAATTGGGGACTACGAAAAATTTCACTAGTTTGCTTAGCGTTTTGTATTTATAGGCTAAGTTTTTATAAGGACTAAGAAGAGCTGTAAGAGCTTGAGAAAACAAACAAAACTATAACTACCACATGCATTAATGCAGAAGTTGAGACACGTTCGAACCCCATTTCTATATATCTCAAAGATTTCTGCAGTAAAGGGAGCTTCGTGAGACAGTGTTTGACGTTTCTTCAAGATTTGACATCGCATTATAAGTGGCTGTGAGTCCTGAATATACAACGAAGGATTGGATGTTTATGTTTGCTAACAGAGAAGTTGTATTGCAAGTAACGTACCATTGGATTAGCTTTTCCTTTATATTACTTTTACATAGTTATTTCATTCGGAAAACATTAGACTAACAGAAGTGATAATTGTTTTAGAAAAAAATTAAAATCCTTAGAAAACTTTCAGGTTATGATTGTACAAAAACTCAAGAGTAACGATGTATCACCATAAAATTTTGTACTTGGTACGAATATATATTCTAAATGATCTGACCCACTAGGTTATGTGCTTCACTATATGTCATTGTAATAATTGACTATTTCATCTATAAACAATTTGACCTTTTTTAACGCCGATTTTTCAGTACTCAATTGTATCTCATAAGAATTTAATTAACTGCAATATATATGTCTAATCTATATTGATCATTAAATAACCTAAAAGCTCTTTCCGTTATTTTCGTAATATAAATTCACAGTTTTTAAATCAATATCATTTTTTAATCGTGGTTGAAACCATCATAAGGACGTATAAATATATTGTTATGTATACGATACGTCGTTACATTACTACAAATCGTAAGCTAATCATAAGGTAATCTTTAAACAAGGTTAAAAGGTAAGTTTTTTACTAAAACCTCAGAATATTGGTTTTAATTGCCTCTAAAAAAGAGAATGCTCTAGAATTGAATTTCAATGTTACCTTTCTATTTTGTATGTTCTCAAAACTTTTAATATTGCTATTTATCTGTATGAAAAATATCTAAGCAATATTGTTAATTTTTAAAATGCAATTGAAAACATTTTTCAGAGATTCCTAAGTTAAAAAGTACACTTAAATTTTATAAAAATCTAAAAAGCCTTCTTTACGAGAGTTATGAAATTAACACATTTTTATATGGAAAGGATTCTAAATGTATTCTTCTGATAAAGATCTCTAAATCTCATACATAATTTAATACTTTCACTACATCAAATAACGAGTACCTTTATGCTATTTCGTAAGGTATTTTTTTTCAGAATTTGAAAGGTAAAAATACTACAAACACCAAACACAAGTGTTAAACAACCATTGATAATGCCATCTCTCTGGCTTGTGTGTTTTTATAAGGGCTGCCGTAATATCACATGTCCCTGTGGACATAACGCTAGTAAAAAGCGTATGTGTGTGTTTTTTATTTATATGTTACATACATTTAAGCTTTTACTACTGTTATGAGTGAACCTTATACTTTGAGTGAAAAACACGTTACATTCTATAATCATGTATCTTATCTTATCTACTCTGATATTTGCGTGATTACCTATATAGCTAAGATAGATCAAAGTTAAACGAACATTTTATTTCTTTACAAAGTTGATAAACATCAACACAAATTACTAGATTTGCTTGATTCTAGTGCCTAAATTCTGAATATAAAATGTATATAAAATTAATAGTAACTCGATTAACACGATTTATGTAATATAAATATAACAGTTTTTATTTATGTATTAAAAGGAAAATATCGTAAGTCATAAATACCCTTAATTTATGTGATAATTGAAGTTTGTTAATTATTGTACTTACCGTTTATTTTCTCCATGATTGGTACCTAGGCATTGAATGAATATTACATTTTCATTGTATGTTTTTAGTTATACGAGAAAAACCCTCTCCACAAATGTCCCGCATGTATAATTAACCAGTCCTAACGATATTTTTACACTGACTAACCAGTAATAATTTACGGTATTCTTGTTTTCCAAGGTTTACGAAAACCTATATCTCTCATGGACGCGGGAAAAATATGATTTTGTCTGTCAGTCCACACAATTAGTCCTACCATAACACAAAGGGAACTATAAATTTTAGAATCTAGCATTAAACTGAATTCTTTTGAGACTTCAGCATAAGACCTATTTATAGATCTAGCAGAAAAAATGAAAAAAAGAAAATTATTTCATTTATTTTATGAGGAAATTTAATGTTAAAATAATATGTGAAATTTATTAGTTTTTAGTGCATTCCTGCATTTTAATACTTTTTCTACGTTACCGGAACTTTATTGTTTGAACGCTAAGAAACATAATTTTTAAATACTAAAAAATTGGAATGCATTATGTATTAAGAATACCTCGAGAAACATTTTTTTTAGTAAAACTTCATTCCTTTATAGACACAGTTGTTACAATGAGACCTGCGATTATTGAATTTTAACCATGGAATTTTCCCAGAAACATCATTGTCAACTATTATTTAGTATGGTTAAAACATATTATAATTTAGTCTGCCGGAAGGGATTTAAAACATTTCTTTGCCATTGTCGCTTTGGAGGTTGAAGTGAAACAATGGATTTGATAGTTTGCACGGTACCTTATCAAAGCTTATTACGCGACAAATGGTGTGGCGTTACTCTTACCTTGTCTTAAACTTAATCCGGCAAAATATATGAAATTTTAGAAAGAAAATAACAAAAAACGTAACTAACTCACCTAAGGACTTGTTTTTTCAAGCACTTATTGCAACCTACCGCACCCCAGGGTCGTTCACCCTGCTCGAGAGCAATGCTCCACATTTCTCACCTACATGACAAGACGCCAGGCTGAACTTTTGTTCATATAGGATAATATATGATAATATGCAATTACTATCACAAGAAACAGCAAACTGGGGAACTTTAAAACATATATTTTCCTTCCATTTCTCATCGGAAAACATACAAAACGTTACTCTCGCTGTATAGGGCATAAATACCAGATAAATTAGTAACATTTACTGAAATCAATTTACTAATCAGAATGTTTTGAATATTATATACCATAGTATGTTTTAATAAAGTACGTATATTAGAGATAATAATTTGACAACATTATTCTAAACTATCATCTTCCAGCGGAGCCGCAACAATATGTATCATACGTTATACAGTATTTTATTCGTGATAAACTGCAGATGCAGAGTGAGTTTTACGCCTGGTAGGGGGAACCTGGATTAGTTGGTTTATTCCATCCAAGTACTCACTAATGCAAAAGAATTATAAACTTATATATTCGATCTGTCAAATGATTATCAAGTGAAAATTGTTTATTTAAACAAAGTTAGGGCCCCATAGCCCTTTCTTACTCCTTAACCTGCGACAACAGGACATCGAGGAATTAAACAAAATTACGTATTCACTTATGAATGTTATTCAAACAAATAACTACTGTTATGTATCTTGAGAAATTAATATAATATTTTTACACATCAATAAAAAAGAACAAGTTTATAAAAAACTACTTCTGTAAAAATAATTATTAAATTAAGTGAAATTTTAAATATACACATAACACAAAGCTAATTATTATGATTAATTATTCTTAGTAAGTCATTTAAACCACCACCATTCCCACAATAATTCCCTCTGCCAGCCACCCCCACAATATCTCAGACCGGAACTCCCTAGTCTAACCGCTTAAGATACATATCTTTTAGTGTTTGTCTCTAATCGGAAACGGATATCGTGGAAGTAATTATTTTGGAAAAGGCATTCCACAACCTAAAGCTATTAAATGTAATGATTTATGCTTTCCAGTGTTGAAGCATTCTAAAAACATAAAAGCCAGAGCGAGTGCTTTTCACGCTTCCAAGAGAATAAATTTAAAAATACTCAGATAAATATCTTGGAAAACTAGATTGTAATATTGAATGAATTAGGTTTGGAATTTTATTAGATCCTTGCTCTCTTAGTTTTAAAATATTTTACTGAATTGTATGGCGTGATGTGCTGCTCCCATTTCATGTTTGTAAACATAACTCATACAATAGTTTTTGGGTTAAAAACAATCTAACTACGTATCATTGATCCAATGATTTTAGTGTAATTGAAATGTGGAAGTACAAGTGACTTAGTCAAGAGCAGCTTGATATGCACCAGTAAAAATCCTTCTAAGCTTTTGAGTGAATATATGCGAAAACCTGTTTACAAAGCTCGGCAGCATCATCAGCCCAAGTTAAAGTCAAGTTCATAGTCAAACCAAGATCTTTAAAATTTTCATAGTACGGCTAAGTAATTACTATTTGAAGTTTACGTATCTGTAGTATTTGATTTTAATGCGTTTTCGTAAACGAGAGTAAACGCATAATGATTGGTTTTCTTTTCTTATGGTTTAGTGTCGGGCCAATGTTGTCGGCTACAAAACAATGTTTGTAATGTCTCCAATGATTGTTCTGTTTTATTTGTTAATAGAGTCCACTTTACAGAGAATAAATTTGGCACGTCGTCTGCATACACGTGTTATTAGCTGTGTTTAAAATACACAGTGAGTGTCCATTTAAGCACAGCAGGAATAATAAAGGACCAAAAATAATCCATGCGCCATCCCAAAAGTAAAATATGTACCTGTCCGAAGTCATTTCATCATCTTATAAGCACTGCCGTCTCCTTGATAGATGAGATCTCGGTCAGTGTAAACAAATTATTAGATCACTCTAAAATCCTTAATTTAACTAACAATGCTTTATGGTTTGCGCAGACTACATCATTCGAAAAATTTGAAAGAGTGGACAATATTTCAATGTATGTGGTCCATAGCAAGTCCAATGTAATGAATCACATTTAAAAAGTGCAGTTTCAGTACTACGGTCAGTTCGAAAACCAGATTGGTAGTCACTCAATATTTTTGTTTGTGAGATTAGTGCAGTGCACAACTCTCTCTAGGAGTTTAAATAATGCAAGATAAACATTTATCGGCCTGTAACCTGAACACTATTCTGGTGCAGCTTAAGTGTTATTGAGAGCTAGAATTAAAGCAGGCCTCCATTGGGATGGGAATACGTTACTCCTAAGTGACCTAATAACTTAAAAATGATTAATAGATGGTCAGCAAATATATGTTCTTTAAAAGTCGTATTAGGACGCCATCACTCCAATAACATTACTGTGAATACAGCGTATAGCTTTACAACACGTCACAATGTGTGTAAACTTACAAAAACGATTAGCTAGATTTTGAAGATTACATTTTATCTTGACTCACAATTGTCTATAGGTATAAAAAAAGTTGGTGCAACCCATTTACAGGCTTAAAAACTTACTGTAAAATACAATGCTTTTTATTCCAAGGCTTTTAAACCTACGCTATAAGTCACTTTGACGGCGGATCCATATTCTCAAAATGATTACCAGTAACATTTCAGCTTGGAATACGCAATAGTTGTGTCACTCTATTTCTAAGTAAACGGTACTCATCCATATGTATCAGATCCTTATAGCGCCTCCCTCTTCGAATAAGCTATCGCGATTAGCGGTTAGCCTATGAACATCCCTTTTTTTATTTTTTCCTTAATTATTTTCAATGGGCGCCCTCTTAATTATTCGCTTTGTCACATAAGGAAAACGTTTGCCATGAGCAGAAATGAAATGTAAATCTGCCACCATGTCATCAACAGAGGCAAGATTCTATAGGTTTATTTCCATTCGATCACAATAATATCAAATATAAATTCAGACTCCTTCATATTTTTTAAGTATACTTAATAAACATATCTTAATATTACTGAATGAACACGGCAGTTTAGGTCATGCACTTATATCAGAGGGACCAGAATCTAATCAAGCAGGATGATATATCCTGTGGTTTCCGATATCACCATGAGGTCAAGAAGTGTGTCAGACTCGGCAATGTGATAAGTTATATCCAGTCGTAGTATTGTCAGATTACACGAGTTAAACAAGGAAAGCAGCTGTCCTAATTGTTGTTATTAAAAATCACTGTTTTAAAAATCTATGAATCAATATACAATTGTATTTAAGCATGTGGTGCCTGAAATCATATTCAAAATATTTTCATATGCTAAACTTTGTGTAAGGGGTATTACACTCCCATTAACACTACACCTTAACCAAGCTAATTTTCAATAAGCACTCGTGTACTCAGTAGTAGAAAAATGTGGTTTAAATTCAAGTCCTCACTAATATACACTGAGACACAATTTCTTTCCGTTCTGTATTTTCACTGCTAAACATATTCAGAAAGAAGCTACGATTTGGAAACTTCAATTAGGTAAAACTGTTAAAAGCAAAAACATTCTCTAAATTCATCGTATACTCCCTCAGAGGCTGGAGCATTAATATGAGCGGATTTGATATTTCAAAATTTCTAGGATAAGGTAAGAAGATGAAGAAAGTGACGGGATATATCAGGTGCATATGAAGGCGAACATATAGTGGGTATAGTGGGGGAGGCGACCGGTGTGGCGAGGACTGCGTGGACCCACAATCCTGAGTCCTCAATCAACAGTGCCGCAACATGTCCACTCCGAACACTGACTCATCTCATACACATGCTCATGTTCCCCCATGACGTTTCTGCATCTTAAAATCTTTACTGTTTGAATATAACGTTAAAGTATCAACTTAACAATCTTTCCAAATTTATTGTAAAATTAAAAGCCAATACAATTGTATAGACACCGTATAATAATCCTTATTTAATTTCGATATATATATATATATATATATATATATATATATATATATATATAATATATATATAAAACATTCCGGTAATAAATGAAATAAACATATGGATTTATTTTTCTAACCTAAATATCACTCTAACACGCTAAAATTTACCCTAAATATGTCTAAAAAGAAGGAAAGCTTACTGATTTAAATTTTTTAGATAGATTTATAGTATACAAGATCAAAATTGTGGTCAATTTAATAAAGGGCTCTGCATATGTAAGAACATCTGTAGAGCTTTTGGCAACAAGCGTCAACTTGTGGTTCAAATAATTTTACGTAGTTTTACGTAGTGGTGTGAATAATAAATACCTCCTTCTTCTATCAAGTGTTTAATACACTATATAAAATTAGAGTTATATATCAAGTTCATTGTTAATCCAGAAAATCATTCAATGTATACAAACAACATTTATGATATAAATATCACGTAATATAAATACTTTTTTTAATCAGAATGTTTAATCATTGCAGTTTTCGTTTATTAAAAAAAAAACCAGTCTGTTACATATTATTACCGGATGGGTACTGAAATATTATCAAGTAACTACCAAAGTTTTAGTATATGACTGAACGTCATTTGAACCGTAAAAATGTCTAATCGTCCGTGAAATGCAAATCGTCCAATGAATAATTATGAAGCGGAATGTGACACAGGATGTAAAATATTCATGTTTTACAAAAAATGACATCTATACGTTACTCCTTGCAATTGCACTGGATATCGTCTACCAATCTGATTCTTTTATTTATAGAACACAGCTTATTTTTTCTGGACGTCTCTCGGTTTAAAATATAGCTCAATAAAGTGACGACGAAATAATTAAAGAATATAAACAATGCCACCGACACGTTTTTCATACGATTTTTCACTTTAATTAGCGGTAGGAAGGGTCGATGAAATTTGAATATTAAGTTTAGTTCTATTTTACCTCCTGCTTCTTGCAGCGTCTGAAATCTGACTCTGGTAAAAATTTACTCCTGGAATCTGGAGTCTATTCTCATAATTTGCAATTCGAAAAGGAGCGTAAAATCAATCTTTGCTTCAATCATTCCTTCCTATCAAAGGTTATGTTTTGTGTTGAAACTCGGTTGCTCCGCCATGTTTTTAGGATCGTGTTTTAATGATCGTTACAGCACTAAAATTTTACATCTGGTGAGACAATAACAAAACTAAATCTACAATCTACACTACATTATACAGTTTCTGGGTAACCCGACTGAGCTCGTCTTGTAGATGTCAAACAATTGTAAGCAATAAGATATTTTTGAACGTATTCTCCCCAAACGTTTTATGAAAATCTTTAGACGTGTTTTCCAGATTCCAGGAATATAACTGTACCATGAACGAAGCTTATCCTAAAGTTTACGTTTATACTTTATATTGTTTTAACTTTAAGACCCGAATGTATGATATTCAAGATAAGAACGTTTTTTATTAACTTATCACTAGCGAATATGTCTGAATGGGTTTAAGTTTAAACAAAACTATTCTTTAAATAATTAGTTACTTCACATCAAAGGTAAGATATTACAGGTCCCTGTTACAATTCATAATAAACTTACATGGCACAGCCAATACTATTTTAATTTGACACGCATTTGTTCTGCAGATAGTTACTGTAATGAGCTTTAACAACACTAACTAATCAAGTTTTGCACAAAACTGATAATGTAAATAATTGTTTTGTTTTATCTTCGGTGTTAGTCTTACTCATTTTTAGTAGTGAAAGTGGTAAGTAACAAAAAGGAAGTTAAATCATTATGGTGTTACAAAAATAAGTAAATTACGTAACTTCACCAATAATTAAACTAGTTGTTAAATTGATTAAGGATGAGAGAGGAAACAAAAATTTAGCTTCTTTACAAAAGGTGTTAGTATTTTTAATTTTAACATTTGTTTACTTAAGTATCATTACCAGACTAGAAATAATATTTTTCGTTTCACAACTTGCGTATCGTTTGAAAAAAGGAATAAAAGCTATAACAACCATGAAGAAGTTACTTTTAATTTTGTATGCAATGTAATATAAATAGTTAATCAGCAGTTGTTTCAACAATATGTCGTCCATTATTCGTGAGGATTAATTTCAATCATTACTCATCAATTAAACTTCACATACTAAACTTCGATTTGACTAAAATTAATTATTCTTACACTCCGTAACTTTTGTGGCCTTAGTGGGGAGTAAGGATATTCCCCAAACAGCACCAAGGCTAGTCATAGTCGTTGCTTGGTAACGCATTTTTCTGTCTAATGTACAAGAAATTGTATTATAAATATAACATTTTACTTCATAATACATTGTTTGGTTACAATTATTACTTGCTTTAAACCTACATTATCGCTCTTGATCGTTTAAAATGTTAACATACCAAGGAAGACTTACCATTGTTTTTGTGTTACAGTCACAGAAACAGGACGCTTGAAAAACATAACATCTTGTATTTTCTATATATAAAATCGTAAACACAAGTTTATGGATGTTAAATTATAAAGGAATCATATGCGTTGTAATGAACACACGAAATGAAACCTTAAAAAAATTTCAGCAAGGGTATACCAAGGTCCAGAATATGAACAGCCACGAATGAAGTTGTTTCGTATCATATTACTCTTGTTGTTTTGTGTTGCAAGGAAAGAAATAACGTTTACAAAGTTAGTACATTCTCTATTCTTCACATGTACAATCAGAAGAAAGCGAAGCGTGCATAAAAATTTTATAGAATTAAACATATTTCACAAATACGTTTAAAACAATTTTTGACTAAAATGTTTAGCAAATCAACTTTATTTGTTGAATCCAGTAAATATAACTTTTATTGTTTATTTAAGCACTGTTAATTTCAAGCCATGAGATGGATTAGTAATTAAGCTGGCGAAAATTTTAATTAAATGTATAGCAGGAAGCAACTGTTTAACAAATTAATATGTATAATAATTGATTTTATATTTAAAAATGGTGTTTACAGGAAAGCACAAATTACGTGGAAAACTCAGAGAGAGATTTTGAGTGCTGATCCTTAATTGCTGACGTAATGAAAGTGAGATCTGATATTCGTGTTTTATTTGTTCTTGTGTGAATAAATTGGACACTGTGGTGGTTCTGTTGCACACTATAATTACTTTTTCGTTACTTTTAATTGGGGTTATTAATTAAAGTTACATAAGAAAATAAAACTTCCAACGTATCGGTAATACATTGTTTATGTTTTAAAATGTGAAATTTAAAATTAAATCTTTATTTTATTTTTTGGGGAGATTATTTATTTTGATTATTACTACACAATAAATAATTTAGTATGATATTAATTGGACAGCTGTCTTTTTAATATTGCATAAACTAATTTCGTAAACCTCTTTCTAAGCTTCTACGATTAAATGAACTGTTTTGTACAAATATACCTTTACATGCATATACATATACACAAGAAAAGTAAACATATAAATATGTGTGTTTACTTATATAAATTTTTGGAAAATTTTATGTAAAGGAGAATATGTCCCTCTTGTGGGGACAAAAACAGGATATAATTTTGTAACCTTTATGCTTTTTTATTATACATGAGTAAAAATAATAATATTAACTTTGTGAAATTTTTACAGTAGTGTTATGCCAACAAAGTAATTACATATCAAATATATATATATATATATATATATATATATATATATATATTATATATATATTTTTTTTTCAATAAACATTGAATCGCAAAAAGTACTTGCTCCGCCGGGACTCGAACCCGGGAAAGTGAGAGATCCGGGTTCGAGTCCCGGCGGAGCAAGTACTTTTTGCGATTCAATGTTTATTGAAATTAAATAAGGCTATTGCCATTTATAAAGATTTTATGTAAATAAAGTCATTTGACAGGTATTTGGTCTTCCGATCATATGTTTAGTTTGGTTATTTAAACACATATATGACAGAAACAGCCAAATAGAAAATAATTGAATCGTAAAATGTGAGGGCTCTGTGGTGTAATGGTAGCACATTCACCCGGAAAGTGAGAGATCCGGGTTCGAGCCCCGCGGAGCAAGTACTTTTTGCGATTCAATATTTATTGAAATTAAATAAGGCTTTTGCCATTTATAAAAAAAATTAATGTATATATATATATATGTATAGATTTTTTTTTGTAAAAATAATGCTGTACGCACGCAACTTCTATGGTGCTTGGGCCACTGTATTATATGATTGTAGTTTGTGAAATAAAGTATACATTTGTATTACTTACAATAATTATTACATATATGCAACTACTAATATATTCACACACACACACACACACACACACACACACACACACACACACACACATATATATATATATATATATATATATAAGTATATATATGTATATACAAGTTAGATATGAATATGCCGATTCTGGCGCACTTTTGGGACAGTCAGAAAATCAATGTAAAATACTGTCCATTGAACCATAAACAAATCTAAGAAAATCTAACAGGAAACCACGAATGTAAAATACTGTCCATTGAACCATAAACAAATCTAAGAAATCTAACAGGAAACCACGAATGTTAAATAACCGAATCTATAGCTGTTTTACTGTTCATTGTAGGCTTTCTAATTTCTTAAGCTATTTTTAATGAAAAAAATCCAGAAATCTTAATAAAAAATCTTTATTCTACAAAGTTAATTGTAACACAGTCTTTATCTTTAATAGTCTTCTTTCCAGTAACAACCAAGTGTAATTTTTCATTTTTGTTCAATTCTTTAATCTTTTTTTCATCCAAAACAGTCAAAAATCTGTTCGGTAAGTGTACTTTATAATCTTCCAACTCGGCAATTATTGTAAACCCGAATTTATCTTTCATTTTCTCCAGATTCAAAATTTTGTATTTCTTATTTTCTTCTAATTCTATTAATTTCTTGTATTCTTTGAATGTTAAATCACCAACCTTATTCAACTCTTGTAACAGTGCCATTTACATAGAAAAAAATTAATACTTCTATACTTTTAAGGTGAAAAATCAACACTATACTTCCAAAATACACAAAAAACCGGGGTTTTGACCCTAAAAACACGGTTTTTAGGGTCAAAACCACAGCTCTTAAGGTGCATATACTAGAGTTTTTGAAAAATCCTGAAAATCTACTGAATTTCTCTAATTATTGCGAATTTTTAGCTTTAAAGTTGATAATGTGAACGATATTTCTCGAAAATTCTGTTGTAAATATATTAAAATCTTAATGAAAAATCTTGGAAAAGTTAAAGAAAAAAATATTGAAAAAATAGTATTATAGAATTTAAATTACCCCCTACAAACCAATATAGTAATAAAAGTACTTTTATTACTATAACTATACTATTTTTTCAATAATTTTAAGTCTTAGTTTACAGATTTTTCTATAATAAATAGAAGAATCTACAGCTGTTTTACTACAATTTGTGCTGATTTGTGTAAAATTCTAGTAAAATTCTCCACTTTTCAAAGTGTTAGTTAAACAAATTTTTCTTCTTTAAATAGAAGAATCAAAGGCTGTTTAACCATAAATTGTGCTGATTTTTTATCAAATTTTGATAAAAATCCTTAGAAATCTACTGAATTATTGCTATTTTTTCAGCTTAATAAAAAGATATTTTACTAAATAGTAAAACTTGGCACATTCAAATTTTCCCTATTTAAATGGAGCGGAAAAAGATAGAGTGCCCATACTGCAAAAAAGATGTTTTCGAACATCATTTTACCCGACATTATAAGTCAAAAAATCATCTAAAAAACAAAGACATTTATGAAAAAGAACTAAATTATTTGAGGACTTGGGCTAAAGAAAATCAAATTGCCAATCACCAAAACATGTATAATATAGAAAAATTGCGTGAACTAAAGAAAAATTTTAAGGAAAGTAAAAAAAGATCTCAATCTATTTAAAGATGAAAAAATTCAATCAATCGCTGAAAAATTGTCCATTGAAACAAACGATAAAACTAAGTCTGAAATGATCGAAGAAATTGACAAAACGCTTAATGAGAAACCAGAAAATATCATTGATGTCGAAGTTTTATTCTCTATCCATGGTCTTTTCAAGCAATACATTTTAACGAATTTAAATGAAAATTTCATGTCAATTTACAAATATCTTTTTATTTTGCGTCCAGAAATTAAAAGTTTAATCGAAAAATTTCAAGAAACCGTTAAAAATATGAAGGGCTATCTCTCTTTAGAATGCGAATACGAACGTACTTTAGTGAACGGTGAAACACAAACTTGCCCAATGTATTTTACTATAAAAGCAGACGAGATCTTTGACATAAACGACTTTATTACTAAGCAATTTAATAAATTAACACATCGAGAACAAACGAATCATCCAAATAAAGGTTCTGGATGGACATTAAAACGCTGCAAACAACTAGTTTTGAGCCTTAATAAACACGAATTTATGAACGCAGGATCATATATCGATTTACCAAAGAAAATCAAAGATAAAAAAGCTTGTATAAATATCAAAAATAAAGATGATTATTGCTTTATTTATTCTATCCGATGCGCTATTGAAAAACCCGAAAGAGACTGCGAAAGATCAAAACAATATGAAAAATTTGTAAATGACGAGATATTTTCAGGTTTCGAGTATCCAATGTCCTTAAAAAGATATACAATTATTTGAAAAACGAAGTTACAATTCCAAGTACAAATATCCAAAAATGTCTATCAATGTCTACAGTTTTGATGAAAGTATTAAGGTTGTTCCGTTACAAATTTCTGAAAAATATGATGCAGAATTAAATATTGATCTACTGTATGTAAAACAAGAAGACAAATCTCATTTTGTTTTGATAACCGATTTAAGTAGGTTAGTGAGTTCTCAAACATCCAAACATGGACATAAAAATTTTCTATGTAGGAGATGTTTAAGCCATTTCTACAAATCTAGAGATTTAGCAGATCATTTAGAAATTTGTAAAAATCACGAAGTTTGTAAGCCAATTATGCCGTTTCCGGGTCAAAACAACTAAATTTACTAATTATCAAAAGAAGTTTAGCCATCCGTACGTAATTTATATGGACTTTGAAAGCATATTAGAGAAGATTCCCACATGCAAAAACAATCCGCAAAAATCGATCACAACCAAGATTCAGAAGCACATTCCATATGGTTTTACTCTATACTTAGTGTCTAATGTGACCAATCGTATGTACAAGCCGATATGTTATCGAGCCAAAAATGAAGAAGATTTGCCAAATGTTCCTGCAAAATTGTTTGAAGAACTTAATAAATTATCAAAATACATAGCTTAAAAAGTATAATTCTAAGAATAAAATACCTATGAAATTAACTGAAGAAGAAGAAATTTCGTATCAAAATTCCAGTCTTTGTCATATTTGTGAATTTGAGGGTTTTGATAATCAAACAAGAAAAAAAGTACGAGATCATTGTCATTTAACAGGTAAATTTCGAGGTGCTGCTCATTTATCTTGTAACTTGAATCTCAAATTTCCTCAAAATATTCCCGTTTTCTGCCACAATATGTCATGTTACGATACTCATTTGTACATAAAAGAGTTGGCAAAACAGTATGGTAATGTTGATTTGATCGCAAACACAGATGAGAAATATATAAATTATTCTGTAAATTCTGGATATGGATATGAGTTTGAAGATGATAAACCAAGAAAGTTCATCAAGTTTTCTTTCGTAGATACGTTCAGATTTATGGCATCGTCTATAGAAAAGTTAGCTAAAAACCTCAAAAAAAGATGATTTCAAACATACAAATCATTTTATACAAGATGGTCTGAACGCAATTCTAGATAGACAACCAAATGACGAAGAAGAAATCTTTAAAATTCTATCTGGAAAAGGCATATTTCCTTACGAATTTATCGACAGTATTGAAAAACTTGATTACACAGAAGAATTGAGAATTCAAGATTTCTATTCACTTTTGACAGACGAGAGCATATCTGAGAAAGATTTTCAACACTACTTAAATGTATGGAACAAATTAAAAGTAAAAAATCTAGGAAATTACTCCGATCTCTATAACATTCAAGATGTTCTATTGCTCGCTGATATCTTTGAAAATTTTAGGAATATTTGTTTGAATTGCTATAAACTTGATCCAGCACACTATCTAACAGCTCCCAGTCTTGCATGGGATGCTATGTTAAAATTAACGAATATAGAATTACAATTAATTAGTGATTATAATATGTATTTGATGATCGAAAAAGGTATTCGCGGAGGCATTTCTCAATGTATTAAAACGATATGTGAAAGCAAATAACAAATATTTAAAAAGATTTTGATAAGACAAAGCCTGAAAACTATTTGTTGTACGTCGATGCAAATAACCTTTATGGGTATGGCCTAATGCAAAATTTACCATATAACGAAATCAAGTGGATGGATCCAAAAACTTACACAACTGCAGAATGGAAAGAAACAATTTTGGAACTCACTGGCGACGAAGATTATGGCTATATTCTCGAAGTCGATCTAGAATATCCGAAGAATTTACATGAAAATCATAAAGATTTGCCTCTTGCTCCAGAACATTATAACAACAAACTTTGCACAACTCTACTGGATAAAACTGAATATGTTGTTCATTCGAGAAATTTGAAATTCTATCTGGAACAAGGAAATGGTGTTAAAACATGTGAATAGAGTTATTGCATTCGATCAGAAGCCTTTTATGAAAGATTACATTGATTTTTAATACTAGTATGAGAACCAAAGCTACAAGCGACTTTGAGAAAGATTTTTACAAGCTGATGAACAACTCTGTTTTTGGAAAATCTATGGAAAATGTGAGAAACAGATGTGATATTAGACTAGGAAATGAAGAATTTTCATTCAATGAAACAAGCTAAGAAAACAAATTTCAAATGCTTTAACATCTTTGACGACAACTGTATAGCGAGTCACATGTACAAGCAGAAAGTTAAATTTAACAAGCCAATCTACATAGGTTTTTCAGTTCTTGACCTTTCAAAATTGTTAATGTACGAGTTTTATTACAACAAATTAAAGAAGTTTGATCCAGATTTTGAATCTGTGTTACATGGACACAGACAGTTACTTCCTAGAATTGAAACGTGATCCTTACAAAATTATTAAAGAAAATATAGATGACTTTGATACAAGTGATTATACAAAAGATCATGAATGTTTCACTACTAAAAACAAGAAGGTAATAGGGAAATTCAAAGACGAACTAAATGGGGAAATCTTAGAAGAATTTTGTGGTTTGAGGTCAAAGATGTACTCGTACAAATATCTAGACAAAAATCCAGTTAGGTGTAAAGGAATTAAGAGAAGCGTTGTAAATAAAACAATAAATATCGAAAACTTGAAGAGATGTTTGTTTGAAGATAAAGAAGAATTTAGAGAGATGACAGTAATCAAAAGCTATAAACATGATTTGTATACCATCACCATAAACAAGCTGGCACTGAACGCTAAAGATGATAAGAGAAATGTCCTAGAAAATAAGATCGATACAGTACCGTATGGATATAAAGGCGAAGCAAAATCTAATATATTAGATGAGTTAAATAAACTTGGAAACTTTGACATGTAAATGGAAGATGATTTGATTCACTGCCACAAATGCAAGAAAAAAACGAAAAATATAGATTCTAAAATCGTTCAAACTCAAAACGGGTTGTATAGAATTGCTGCAAAATGTTCCAAATGTAAGACAAATAAGAGTCAATTTATAAAGAATCCAAATGAAAAACAAGTAAAGAAAGAATTAAAGAATAAAGAAGAAATAGAGACTGAAGCTAGAGAAATTCATACACCAGTACGAAAAAAGTTTAAAAAGAGAAAAATTATAACACTAGGAATTGACGATTTATGGGCAGCAGATTTAGTTTTAATGTCTAATTATTCAGATCAAAATTATGGATTCAAGTATATGTTAAATGTTATTGATACTTTCTCAAAATATGCCTGGTCAAGAGCTATCAAAAGAAAAAACGGCAAGGATATTTCAAAAGCTTTCGAAGATATAGTAAAAGATGCCATAAGGATCAATCACAAACCTCCAAACCTACTTCATACAGATAAGGGTTTTAGAGTTCAAAAATAAAGAATTTAACGAAGTTTTGAGGAAATACAACATTAAGATTTATCATACTGAAAACGAAGAGAAATCAAGTATCGTAGAGAGATATAACAGAACTCAAAATGAGAGAATGAAAGTTCTTTTTGAGGTTAATAAAAACTTTAAATGGATCGATATTCTTCAAAAAATAGTCACAAATTATAATGATACGGTTCACAGCACAATCAAAATGAAGCCCAAAGACGTAGGTAAGGATGCAGAAAAGGAGTTATTAGAGACAGTTTTCGAGTATGTTCCACCTGAAATTCACACGAAAACTAAATTTTAAAGTCAATGATCATGTAAGAATTGTTAGTAAAAAAACAAACATTTTCGAACAAATATAAGAACAACTGGTCAAGAGAAATCTTTGTGATTTATCAAATTAATAACACAGATCCTGTAACTTATAGTATAAAAAGATTTAAATAATGAAGAAATAACCGGAAAGTTTTATGAATATGAATTGAGAAAGTCAAAGATTTTTTCTATATAAATGGAGGCTCAAAAGAAATGTTCAATGTGCAAAGAAATAAAAGGTTTTGAAGCTTTTTATAAAGATAAAAATAGGAAAGATAGAATGCATTATTATTGCAAAGATTGTGAAAGGGAATATCATAAAGAGCTGTATGATAAAATAGAAAAATTAACTTTGGAAGAGAAAGAATGTCTTAAATGTAAAGAAACTAAAAAAATTTCAGAGTTTAATAGTGATCACTATAGTAGAGATAAGAAAGGACCTCATATTGTAAAGATTGTGTAAAGAAGAATCTTCATAGATTATATTATGAAGATACTCATTGTGAATGTGGAAGAACTATAAAATGGTTAAATAATTATCAAAAACATTTACAAACAAAATATCATAATTCGAGAGTTTAATAAAATTTATTAACATTTTCATCGTGTAATTTTAGATATTCTATAAATCAGTCGAGATTCTGCCATATTTGTAGTAAAATGATTTCCGTTGTATAAAATATTCAAAGATTCTTTCATTTGGTTATACAGATTGATAGAATTTGGTTCGTCATCAATGAACAAAATCTCTAATTCAGGATAATTTATTTTTAGATGTTTTAATCGGTTTGGTATTTCTCGTTTCTGAGCTCTGATAACGTAATAAGGCCATTCCCACATGTGATTCTTCTTAATTAACACAAAAAACATGGTGTTTTTTCTTATCAAAATCTTTACATACCATATCTCTCTTCATTAATTCCATTCGCAATTCTTGATTCTCTATTTTCAATGATTTCATTTCATCTTTAATTTGTAACTGTTTTATTTCATCTTTTAACTGCTTATTTTCGTTTTTGAGTTTGTACTCACCATATTTTCTAATGGAAGGTAATACTTCTTTCGTAACCCAATTTTTAAACAATTTCGCTTCTGGTTTATGCGATCTCAAAATTAAAGAATAAAGTCCAGATTCATTAACGAAAACAGTGTTATTTTGGAAGTTTGAAGGTAAGCTATTTATAGCCCCCCCTTATATTTAGATTAAAATAGAAGTTTTTATCATCTTCCGTCAACGTTTATTCTGATCGTTTGCATAGTATTTTCATATTCTAGAATTTTTGCTACGTCTTTAGCCTTAAACCAGATCACATTGTTTTCGTCAACAATCGTAAAGATATGTTTGTTATTGAATATAAGTTGATTTATTGAGTAGGTCTACAACTGACTCCATTTAGATAGAAAAAATTTAACAAGCAATTTTTTATTTTGAGTATAAAGTCCAGATTCATTAACGAAAACAGTGTTATTTTGAAAGTTTTAAAGGTAGTCTATTCAATAGACCCCCTTGATTTATGTCTTTAAACATTGATTTATCATCATCAACGTTTAATATTATTGCTTGTCTCGTGTTTTCATATTCAAAAATTTTTGTAAGAGCGTCGAATCGACGCCCTTGTCAGAATCTATGTTTTCAAAGCTTTTTTTGTATTTGTCTTTAACATTGTCTTTATTCGTATTTTTTGTGAATATTTGTGAGGTGGCCCTCGAGGGCTACCTTATCTTTTAGATAAAAGTATTGGTATTTATCATCATTATCAACTCGTTTGGAAAGTTTGAAGGTTAAGAACGATTCGTTCCCCCCCCCCCCCCGATTCATCATTCTTTCGACAATCTTAAATAAATTGTAGTTTTACTCTCATTTTTCAATAAATTACCTTCAGAGTCTTGTATAGTTAGAACGATTTTTTGAATTCTTTTAATATTTTTTCTAATTGGAATATAATCGATTTCATTCGGTTTTTCACTGATTTTTGATCCATAAGCAACATTTGGGAAAAAAAGTGTACAAAATTTCAGATTCTTTGTGTAAATGTTCGGTATGATTTTCAAAACTAGGTTCAACGAGATTACAATGTACTTCAATTACATCAAACGGTCTAAATTTTGGCGTTTTATTTCCTAAATATACCTGATTTGGCTCAATAGTTTCTTGAACAAACCCTAATAAATCTACAATAATTGCTGAAAACATTATTCTTACTGGTGATTTTATTTGAATTTTATTAGAGAGATAATTTTTTTGCATTTCAAACTTGTTTTCGTCAAAGTTTAAAGATTTATCTGATTGTTTGAATGTTTTCAGATAATTTTTAAGGGAATTTTTTATTTGATCGAAAGTATAATATCCTTTGTTTAAACCATAATATTTTGTTACGTTCTTCTCACTAAATCCTATACAATAAGGAGAACTTTCACTAATATTTATTACAAAATTGTCAGAATAAAAACCGCTTAAACCGATAAAATAATTTGATTCTTCCTCTAAGTGTATAGGATGTTCCAAGTTTAAAACTAATTTAGAGCTTTCTGAAGTCAACTTGAACAGCTTCATTTTCGTTATTTAAATGGAGAAATTTTTAAAAGCAAAAAAGATCAGATAAAACTTCAAACGTTTGAAGAAAATAAGAAAGATCAACCAATCAGATTGTTAATTGTTGGTTCAAGTGGATGTGGAAAAAACAACTTTATTATTGAATTTCATCTACAATAGGTTGATTCCTTATTCCAATTTGTATGTCTTTAGTAAATCTTTAGATACAAGACGCCTATAAAAAAAATTACAAGAAAGATTTGAAAATATTGAGAAAAACTTAAGCAAAAAGGTATCACATTTTTATAATGCTTCTGAGGACATAGTTCCGTTAAGCGAATGTAAACCCAATTCGTTAATCGTTTTTGATGATTGTATTTTAGAAAATCAAGACGTTATTAAGGAATATTTCGTAATGTCTCGTCACAAAAACATATCTTGTATCTATCTTTTCCCAATGCTTTTCAAAGGTTGATAAACAAGTTATAAGAAATAACCTGAATATGTTGTGTATTTTTAAGCAAGATGATCACTATTCGAGAAAGATTTATAACAATTATGTGGGATTTGATATGAGTTTTAACCACTTTATTGAGTTATGTGATAAAATTTGGAAGGAAGACTACGGATTTTTAACTATTAATCTAACTTTGAAGCCTAAAAAATGGTAAATATCTGAATAAATTTTCTAATATAAATGCTGCTCAGTTGTCTGACAAATCTACTTGATAAAATATTTGTTACAATTATTTTTACATTATCTTTACTTTTTATTTACATTATGAAAATAACAGAAAAAACGGTAAATCTGTTCACGTTCCACGTTGTACGTTCCACGTTTTCACGTTTCGTGTTCACGTTCCACGTTTCGTGTTCACGTTTCTCGTTCACGTTTTACGTTCCACGTTCACGTTTTACGTTCCACGTTCATGTTTCACGTTCATGTTTCACGTTCGTGTTTACGTTTCACGTTCGTGTTTCACGTTCGTGTTTCACGTTCCACGTTCACGTTTTTTACGTTCCACGTTCACGTTTTTACGTTCCACGTTCACGTTTTTACGTTCCACGTTCACGTTTTTTACGTTCCACGTTCACGTTTTTACGTTCCGCGTTCACGTTTTTACGTTCCACGTTCACGTTTTTACGTTCCACGTTCACGTTTTTAAGTTCCACGTTCGTGTTTCACGTTCCACGTTCACGTTTCGTGTTCACGTTTCCACGTTCCACGTTTACGTTTCAAAATTTTTCTAATTAAATGGTGAACGTAACTTCTGAAGAAGCGAAAAAACTTGATCAAATCGAAAAGAAATTAATCAAAGAATTTAAAGAACAGATTCGAATTGATGAAAAAGAACAAGAATTTATTCAAAAAATTAATCAACCTGTAACTTCTGCAATAAAAAATGTTGAGGGTAAAATTGAAAAATGTTTTAAGCGATAATCAAAATTTAATGAATTTGGTTCCAGTTGTACGACAATTTGCCGATATTTCAATTCCAGAATCTGAGTTTGAATTGCCAAAATTACCATCTTCAACACCATTTAGACCTCGAATCATTGAAGACTCTACCATAGTTGAACCCAATAAGTCCTGGAACAAACGGATATAATAATTGGTGAAATTGGTAAAAAATTTCTTCCTAGAGCAAAGGATGATAAATTTGGTTTGTATTGGGACAGAAAAAAGAAAAGTTTTATGATTGGAAATTTGCCCGTGAATTTTGAGCATAATGATATCATTATTAATGAAAAAAACATATGAAGGAACTCAAGGTTTATGGAGATTATTAACAGGCACTGATGTTCCAAAAGACGGTTTATATTCTGAAGAAGACTTGAAAAAGTATACTGAAATTTTATGGAAATCTGATTCAATTTACAAAAATAATGATCCATCAACTAAGAAACCAAAGTCAAGTAAAGGTAAAAAATATCTCAATTTGATTAAACCAATTTGGGAAAAAAGAATCGAAGGATCAGGTGTGAGAAAATACAGTGATAATAAGATTGAATACAGATATATCGACGATTTGACAAAACTCGATGGAATTATTAATTATATTTATGCTCAAGAAAAGGCTGGAAACAACAATTTTTTGAACGAAAAGAAAGCGAATAAAGATTTTATTTCGAACAAACTTGACGAAATGATTGAAAAAACCTGATGGAATTAAATATTTAAAACGAGTTTTGCCGGCAATAAGTTCATCTATGATTGAGGGTAGTGGACTTTTGAATGATTTTATCAACAATTTACCTTTTTGAATTACACGTACCAACTTATCAGTATCTGGGGCCTGGCACAAAACTCGAAAAAAGACTAAAAAGAGGAGATCCTGGTATAAATAAATAATCAAGCTTGCTATGGAACACGATATTTTTTATGCAAAACATAGAGACACAAATTCCAGACATATAGCAGATAAAGTTTTGCAAGATAAGGCAATGGATAGATTTTTATCAAAAGATGCTAGTTTAGGTGAAAGATTTGTTGCGCTTCCAACAGCTGGAGCAATGTTTTTGAAGAGAAAACTAGGAATGGGAATCGAAGAGAACTTGAAATTTTAACTATATAAATGGAGGTGAATGTAAATTTCAGCAAAAATCAGAAAGAAAAAAAATAAAATCCGCTTTTAAGAAGAAAATACCCGTTAGTATTCAATTTAAAATAGATCAACTAAAAAAATGGCGAAGATAAGATATTTTTAAACAAATAGACAATACAATAAACTCGAAAAACATAAGAAAAACAATAAAGGAACCAGAATAGAATTTTCTTATAATCAGTTGAAAGAACTTAAAAATGGTGGACTTTTGAAAGATTTATTAGATTTTGGAGAAAAATATTCCAGTTGTTAAAAATGTTTGTTCCTTATGTTCGTAAAGCTGCTCCAATCGTTTAAAAAAGATGTGATTCCTATTGTTCGAAACATTTTAAATTGGTTAGATAAAGAGTTGGAAGATGTTACAGGATCTGGATTAGATGAAAAAAACTTTGAATTACGTGAAATCAAACATTGAAAAAAAAATTTAAAAACCTTTAACATTCGGGGAATTGGAAGAAATCTGCAAAAATATTAAACATTTTAGAGGAATCTTCATGAGAGATACATTACCTGAAAAAGTTAAGAAATTTGAATGTGGAATTGTGAATTTAGACTCGATTATGGGAAGTGGAACGCATTGGATTTGTTATTATAAAAATGATAAGAATGCATGTTATTTTGATTCGTATGGAAAGAATTGAGGACAAACCACCTATAGAATTGATTAAATATTTGAAAAAATCAAGCGTCTACTACAATGATTCTCAGATTCAAGACTATAAAGATCCCCCCAATTTGTGGTCATTTATGTGTTTTTGTGTTGAATGAACTGAGTACTGGTAAAGATTTTAAAGAAGTTGTTAACAAATTATTACTTAATAAATATGGATTCACAAAATATTTTTGACGTATTTGGAACACAAATTATTCAAAATGTAGATAATAGTTTGAATTTTTGATAGTTTGAGAAATGAGTTTGATAACAAGTTAGAAAATGTATTACAAAACCTTCTAGATTCAGATATGTTTGCTGTCGAGATTGAAGATTTTAAAGCAGAATATGATAACAAACTTGCAAATTTCATGAGTTCAAATGAAGTTGCTGATAAAATAAAAACATTGGAAAAAGAAGTTGATGATGGTGTAAAAAAAATTATTTACCAATTTAATGTCTCATATCGAAAAAGCTGATAAAATTACTGAAGCGATCAAAGTTGAAAAGAATTATGTTAGTTTGGCTAATAAAAAAAAGAATTGTCGGTGTTCGACCTGGTATTGACAAACATGATGTTGTTGTTAAAGAACAAATTTTAAAACCTCTAAAATTATCAGAAAACATCGATATTGTTGATTTACATGATCCGAATGTTAAAAATGCCTTAGATTTTAAAGGAAAAAGAATTAGCAGTGTTAGTAAAGGAATTAATCCATTTGATGTTGTTGTAATGATTCAATTAGAAGATCATATTAAAATGTTTAATGAACTAAACAAAAATTACGATAATCATAAACAGCATGTTAAAGATTTTACAACAGAAGTCTATGACAAGTTAGAAGCCAGAAATAGAAGATCAGTAGACGATGTTGGTGAATTACTTGATAAAGTAAATAAACTAGAAGAAAACTTTAATACATATAAAAAATAGTGTTAATGTATTAAGTTGGTGAAGTAATTAACAAAATTCTGAAAAATTTTGAATACAAGTTTTAATGAGAAAATAAACTTTTTTGAAGATTTTGGTACACGTTTAAATGAGCAAATAACACATAATAATGAATTAAATTAAAAAGTATAGATGATCGATACTCTTTATATCTCGATAAAGTAAATAAACTAGAAGAAAACTTTAATAAATTTAAAGAAGATGTCGATAAAACTTTTGAAAACATCGACAACAGATTTAATGGAGTAGGTGGTTACGATGACTAATTTTCCTTTATATAAATGGCGCTCATATACTGTGTGAGGTTGCAAAGAGAAAACTGCCACAAACGATATAAAATACTATGCAAACATTAACGGAGTTAAGAGAATATCTGGAAAATGTGCTGAATGTAACGCTAAAAAGAGCAATTTATAAAAACTTGATTTTGAAATTTTTTCTTAATAAATAGAGATGGCGGGACATTACAGTGCTTTCGATCTTTTTATCATGCAACAACACGAAAGAGATTTGAAAAAAAAGAACATTGGGATGACATATTCTCAAAAATATGAAATTATCCGAAGATATGATGAGATTATACGTAAACAAATTGAATTGGTATAACATTGCTAAATATTCAAACTTTATCATCAGAGTTTCATTCAAGAAAATATACATTATCAATTAAAAGATCATATGTCTGTTCTTTGTCTCTATCAACACTTGAGTATAAAGTTTTTGGATGAAAATAAAGATACAGTTGATTGGAACACAATATTATAGATAGCGGTTACTATCCTGTGCAGATTTTTATTGAAATATGTGACCGAGATCGCAAAATTTAAGGAAGAGAATCCTGAATATGACGAAGTAGATCATTAAAAATGACTCTAATCTTTTTAATTATTTTACTAAAATTTTATATCTTTTCTTATAAAAACGTACATTAGATCGATGAAAAAATGATACACGATGTTTAAAATTTCTAAATTTTCTCTTATTAAATGGCGGACTACAGAAAATATGCTAGTGATATTGAAAGGGCGGAGTTTAAAAATTTCTATCCAATTAGTAAACAACATTTGAATAGAACCGAATAAAAGAACTGAGTTTTCATATTGATTTTGGAGATAATTTTTGCTCGTCTAACTTCCAGTTTTATATTTCTGGAACTTTAACAAAACAAGATGGTCAAGCATATCTTGGAACTGATAATGTTAGATTAATCGATAATTTTATACCGTTTTTATTTTTCTAAGATTGAAGTAAGAAAACACAATAAATTGATAGAAGAAAAGTCGAAAAAACTGTGGCCAATTAAGCACTATTAAAGGAACCATTTGTTATTCCAAAAGTGATGTATTTTTCAAACAGTTTTGAATCAACTTTTAAATTTGGACAATTTGAAGCGGTCGGTGATTTAGCACATTTCGGCTTAGGATTTTTTGAAAAATGTTACTATTCCGATCTATAAAGGAGGATTTTATCTAAGTTTTATAAGAGCAGAAGACGATGATGTGATTCTGAAGACTGCAACTGGAAAATGTTATGCCTGTTGATGGCAAAATTTACAATTAACGAGTTTTTCATTAGAGTTCCAATGATTGATTATAAAACCACGAGTAAAATTAGATTGATTGATTGAAATTACAAAAAGTCAAAACATTATATGTTTAATTTTCTAGATTGGCAATGTATTGAACAAAAAGGTATTTTCCGGAACAACTTATTCGTTCGATATCACAAATATTTATAGAAATATCTTCAATCCCAAGTTCGTTATCATCGGTTTTCAAACAGATAGACAGAATAATCAAGAAAAAAATCCTTCAAAGTTTGATAGTTTTGGATGTGAAAAATATCAGAGTAAAATTGAATGGTTCTTATTATCCAGATGAATTAACAAAATTTAAACATTTCCGGTGGTCTTTTCAGAATCATGTATCAGATGTATCAAGGATTTTAAGAAAGTTTTACTACAAAAATATGGAAATGTATTTACAACCCCAAAGAATTTATAGCAAATAGACCCATTTATGTCATTGATAACAACAAAGAGTTTGACAAATATTTTCTAGTTCAAAGAACGATATAATTATCAATATGGATTTTCAAAAAGCTGTTACAAACGCGATTTGTTATGTGGTTGTGGTTTCTGAGAAATTTTTAGCCTATGATGTGATTAAGAACGATATTAAAGAAATTCAGTTAAAATCGTCTTATTTTCTGTTGAGCGAATGTTAGCAAATTTCATTATTTCTGTTTATAGATTTTTCATTAAGATTTCTGGATTTTTTCATTAAAAACAGCTTAAGAAATTAGAAGCCTACAATGAACAGTAAAACAGCTATAGATTCGGTTATTATAACATTCATGGTTTCCTGTTAGATTTCTTAGATTTGTTTTGGTTCAATGGACAGTATTTTACATTCGTGGTTTCCTGTTAGATTTCTTAGATTTGTTTATGGTTCAATGGACAGTATTTTAACATGATTTTCTGACTGTCCCAATAGTGCACCAGAACAGAATCGGCAATATTCATATCTACTTATACACACACATATATGATATAATATACATTTAAAAATTCGAATGCGTTCTCAATCTTTCAACAGATTATAAAGTAACCGGAACATTTGTTCAAATTGAATATTGGTAGTCAAAAAATATAAAAAAAATATCATAATTCCATCAACCGTAAGAATGTTTAACTTAAGTTTCTCTCCTCTTTTCCAATTGTGCAATAAACAGTAAACTGAATTGTCCATTTACGTTTGAACGTGTGTGTGTGTGTGTGTGTGTGTGTGTGTGTGTGTGTGTGTGTGTGTGTGTGTGTGTGTGTGTGTGTGTGTGTGTGTGTGTGTGTGTGTGTGTGTGTGTGTGTGTGTGTTGTGTGTGTGGTGTGGTGTGGTATAAAACAAGGATCAAAACCGTATTCGTTCAGATGAGGTAAACGCATAGATTTATGCTTAAAAGGTACGTTAGACACAAAAAGAGTAAAGACGATGGCTGAACGGGCAGCTGTCTTGTACTATTCATGGAAAACTTTTAACTGCA
>NW_025783103.1:0-31436 GCF_021130785.1 Homalodisca vitripennis | reverse complement strand
CCTGATGATTATGAAGAAAATATGGAAGAATATGAAGAAGAAGAGGAGGAGGTAGAGGATGAAGAAGAAGAGGGGGAAGAAGAAGAAGAAGTCTATAGTGATGATAATGTACTTGATGAGGCCAAAAGTTCAGCATTTCTAAAACATTAGATGGCAGAGAAACTGAAACTAAACTTAATTTTGTCACTAATATCAACCAGACACAGGTGATCAACCAAGCAACAGTAAATTTCAAAATCCTAGTCCAGATTATAATGTTTCACCTGATTCACATATCACTCAAATAAATATTCCTCAAGAAAAGAGAAAACATTCCATTTCCTGAGCCACAAACTCCAAATCAAATTTTTACCACCTAAGGAATCTATTGTTACAAATGTAAATCCTGTTTCTACCTTCAGTTGCTAATGAAGTTAATGTAAGTGCAGAAGAATCAAACTACACAAATAATGTTAAAAATCATAAAAAACAGTTCTATACAAAACAAATGTTAGTCAAACAAAAGCAAGTTTATTGGAAGACAAACATTCAAGTTTAGAACTTTCAAAAAATAAATCAACAGCACCAATTGCACCTAACACTAGTCAAAGTAGAAGTTGTCCCAAACTGTCAACATTCCAATCCAGTTTTAAGTACCTCAAATATGGATGCAAATGACACATCACCCATAGATACAACTACTGAAATTAAAAATATACCTAAAATAAACACTGAGCAAAACATTATCTGTTGAGCAAGAAAAAGTTGATGATAAAACGATTCCAAAAAAACAAGAGAAAAATGGAAAAAATGTAGAAGTAAAACAACATAGAAAGGATGATGACAAGGAAAAAAATCAAGTCAACAAGAAAATGTTAATGACAAGACAAAATCAGAAGAGGAAGAACAGGATGCTGAAAAGAAAGATTCAAAACAGCAACAAAATAATTATGGACACTGTGGAACCAAAATATTCAGAAGAGATTCAGGACAAGAAGGACTATAAAAAACCAGAAATAGTTACTGACAAGATAAATTCAAATCAGCAAGAGAAGATTGATGGCAAGGAAAAAAATCTATACAAGTACAAAATACTAATGGGAAGTCAAAATTAACACAGAACGAGGCTAATGGACAAAAAGAAATAAAACAAAAAGAAAAATGTTAATGATACAAAAAACATATTATACTGAAAGAAAAAAGTTGATGACAAGAATCAATCATTGAAAAAAGAAAAATGTTGATGACAATAAAAACTCAATACAAATGGACAATTCTGACCACAAGTCATCATCTAATCTCCAGAAAAATGTTGATAACATGAATTTATCAGATCCACCAGAAAATAACAGCAAAAAAGAATCAGCTAAACTTGAAACCTTTAAAAAGTGATGCAGAATTGACACAAGAAAGCCTTAGTAGAAAGATAGAGTTAAAACAAGAAAAAGTTAATGGCAAGTTAAAACCAAAACAGCAAGTAAAATATTGATAACAGGAAAGATTCAGCAAAACAGAACTTTGATAGCAAAACAAATTTAAAACAGCAGCAAAATCTTGAAGAAAATAAAGAATTAACACAAGAAAATGTTAACGATAGGTCAAAATTAAATCAGCAAGAGGATTCTGATCACATAGCTGAATTAAAACAACCAGAATTGGCTAATAATACTATTGAATTAACTCAGAATGAAAATTTGGATACCATAACAGAATCCATAAAGCATGGAAAGGATGAAAACATAGAATCAACTTCACCAGAAGTTAATAGCAACACTGAAATAAAATCAAAACGAGGTAAAGTAAATAGAAAGCAAAAATTAGTTCAACAGCAAAATCTTGATTTTAAAAACAGAATCGAGTCAGCCAGAAAAAAGTTTGAAAGCAAAAGTAAAAGTATCACAAAATGAAATTGTTCATGAAAACACAAAAACAGGTATACCTGAAGTTGATAAATCAGATTCTGTATCAATTAATTTAACGATAGATTCAGAAACAAATGATGAAGATCCTACAAGTGGATTACAGAGTGATTTGCAAATACCCATATCTCCTAATAATGTTTCCACCATCATTAACTGTACCACATAAAAGTAGTTTTCTGGGAATGTATCTCCCCTTAGTGGTTTATCAGAAAATAGTCTTTTAAGTAACACACCAAATTCTGAAGAAGACACCACCCTAAAAAAAGAAGTTGTTGCTAGTCCGACAGATTTACCAGAATCCTAACCAATAATAACAATATAAATAAAAATGATGACACAAGAGATGATTCAGTTGACATGAAAACAAGCTCATCCTCAACTGAAATTTTCAAAAGTTCAGAAAGAGACACAACTAATTCTCAACAAAGCGTAAGAAACAGTGATGTTATGCATTTATTAACACCAACATCTGTACCTGAATATGTCCTCAATGAGGCTCTCTATTCTGCATTGAGCGATGGTGACAAACGATCCAGTACAGACCCTAAATTGTTATCAACCAGAGGCTCTAGTGATAAGTCACAAACAAGCGATAGAAGCTTGTCTATGATTGAAAGCAGGGCTGAAATATTAGAAACTATTAAAAGCTTCTTTATCTAGTGACCTAGTGTTAGATAGGATAGTTAGTACACTATTTGCTAGTGTACTCAACAATTCTGACTCAGTGGATATAATAACAAAAGCCGGTGACAGTGACGATATTATAACATCTGATAGTGAAATAAAACGGATCCATACATTTAGCTCTTCAGATTCTGAGATTAAAACAGAAAGTGACTTTTTTGAAGCACAAGAAGAAGTAGAGGATGAAGATGTGGAAGAACGTATTTCTGCTGTGAGCGGTGATGAACAAGAGCCTTCGGGACAAGAAAAATTAGTAGTCAAAGAATTAATCGTAGATAATGCTGAAAAAAAAAGAAAGCCCAACACTTGAGCAACAGAATTTGATTGATTACGAGGTGAGTTGAGTGCTGTTTGCAGTGTCCCATATAGTTTTGAAATCACTGAATTCAAACGAATTTGTTTGGCTTTTTCCTTAGACTCATTTTGTAAATATGGAATGTGTAAATTACATACATTTAGTGAAGAATGAAATACATTGATTCTTATTCTGTACAGCAAATTGATTAGGTTTAAAAGGTATTTGAATATTTATAAACCATTATTAAAATTATGCAAAGCACAATATATGCAAATTTACTGAATAACACATTTGATAAAATATCAAAATACACACTTTAACAACAAAAAAACACACTGTACCGAGAGTGTCATACATACCTTACTGTGAATGGTTTAACCCTCTAGGGGTAAAAACTGCTTTGTGACAGACTGTTTTTTTAGCATGATACTATTATTTTTTCCAAAGATTCATAAAAATGGTTATTTAATGCTTAAATATAGTCATGTGCATATTTTAAAAGAAAAGAACATTATAAAAAGAGCCAATTTGGTTCAATTAAGTTTTGAAATATTTTAGAAAAGCAAAAAAGAATGTTTGACAATACAAATTTATTCACTTGTACCCTTTGTGTCTTTTTTGTTATGGGATGTTTTTCTAAAATGTATATAAAAAATGTAAAAACCACCAAAAAAGTTTGTTTTGTACATTTTTTTATATAATAGTACGGAAAAATACAGAAAACTCATGGTAATTTAAGGACTGTGTCAAATGTACACACAACATAAAATAACACACATTTGCACATTTTGCTTGTGTGTGTTGTGTACACTCTAAAGCAATCAACACAATAAATTTTTAAAGGTCAATACAACTTGGGGTTTTTAAATAATAACATTGTTCTAATTTTTTACTTTTACCCACCGTAGCTGGTTACAATTTTTGCATTTTACTACTTTAGTAATATGTACTTTGCTTTTTTTACAATAGTATACAAAAATAAAGCACTTAATGAAACCACACAAAATTGTCAGCTACAACTTGCCTTGAAAACATATTTGTAGTAGCATGCACAAAAGTATCTGGTGCTGTACAAGCTTTGGCATTTGGAATTTTTTGTACTATCCTACATTTGGAAATATGAAACATCAAATCTGCATGGTAACATATAAAAGAATAACCTGCAAAGCGTGTTATGACTTTTACTTTTGATCAACGAAAAAAATATCTGCATATGAAGTACACAATTCTGCTGAAGCTTTAAATGAATAGTGTAGTTACTTTTGAGTTTACTTGGTTAAAGTATTTGTAGGATATGTATTCACGAAAAGGAAAAACGAGCAATTCGAATAATGTAAAATCTGAACTTTTGTACATCCGTAAAATCACATTTCAGGCAACAAAATATAGTGCTTGTCAGTCATTCACTTGATTTACTGATGACGTTCGGAAGTTTTCACTCTTATGTTACTAGACATAGGGGGAGAATTGCTTCTGTTTAGCATAATTTAGACCTTTTTAAAAAGAAACAGTCTTATCAAGGTGGTAAATTTTATAACAAATTACCCAGGTATATAAAAGAAAAAAAATTAAAACTAAATTTTAAGAAATTTCAAAAGAATATTTAACTAAAAGACCAATTTTTGGTAGATATTGTGAGTTTTGTTCCTGCTATCGTTTGCATTCTTTCGTTATCATTTTTGTTCTTTGAATTTTTAGTTTATACTTACTAGTTTAATATTTATGATCTAGTGTTATTTATTTATATTCATATTTTTTAACAAACAAACATTGTTTGATGCCATTCTTGTACGTAGTACTATATCAAGTTATATGATATGTATACTGTATGAATAAAGAATATTTTTATTAAATTGAATATTCTGATATGAGACTGGGAAAATGAGAATACTGAGAAAGCAGCATTACCATCCGAAGTTAAGCATAACAGAGTTACTGAATAGTTAGTGTACTCAATACCACTACTACTACACTGATGTGATAGATTACTGTTCAAACTGTTGTAATTTAACAGCTGCATGAAAATGGCAAAAGTTTTGGAAAAATATGTATCTAATCATACTTTCGACTGGAAAAAGAGGGAGGGCTACTGAAAAACATTTAAATAACTGTACAAAAATAAAAAATAAACTTTCTTTGAATACAATTAATTTGTAGTTTTTCCAAAATACGAGTAAATGGAAAAATGTTATATCACAAATTTGATACCAATTACTTACCGTAAAACGATTCTAAAACATGTTTATTGAATGTTAGCGTCAAGTAAGGCGCTACCTGGCTGAAGGGCTGGTGTCGACATATGACCAAGCAGAGCTTGTGGTTAAGCTGATGGAACTGGAGTTCGACAAGGAACTCAGCGTATCAGCAGCAAATGAGTGCAGCTCTCTCCAGTCCGCCCTCACCTACCTGCAACAAGAGTGCCAACTGTGCACTGGAAAATACCCTATGAATCAGGTAAGGCAATACACTTGACTCAGTGGGAAAATTTTCATCCAGATTCCTTAGGACTTATTTCACAAAGGTACCTCTGAATTAAAAGATTTATGTTTCCATTTTATTCTTCTTTTTATATTAAGAGATTCATTATTACGATTTTAAAATTTTTTATTTATATATGTATATATTTTTATGTATATTTGTATTTTTACTTATCAACAGAGTTTTAACACACATCACAGCCCTTCCAGAAATATAAGATTGTCAGTATTTGATCAACTCAAGTCAATGGTGGCTAATCATCTCACGAACAATTTTTTCAATCATTAAAGTTCAATTTTAAATGTTAGTGGCTTGGATCCTTGAAATTAGAGAACAAAATTGCTTCTTAGACAACACCTGAAGTAAAATATGAATTTCAATGGAAATTCATAGTTCATAAGATTTCAGTATTTAATACATAAATATTTAAGGTAGTATGGCATAATCCCTTATTCCATACAATAGGGAGCTGTTTCATAGTATAAATAATTACTTTAGGGTAATTTGGATATCTGTACCCAGTAGCGCACCCAGAAATCTTCTCTGTGGAGGTGTCCGATTAAAACATTAGAGAGTAGGGGGTTTTGGGGTCTGGGAATTTTTTGAAATACTAGGCCATAAAATCGTTAAAAATTAGTACTTTCTGAGCTAATAAAAGGAAGACAAAGATCAGGTCAAACACAAAGAGTGTATAAAGTTTACAGTAAAACCACTCTACTACTTATCACCAGAGTATTGGTCACATTATAGAGCTTGGTCATTATATTGAGTGTGTAATTTTGTAAATCACTAATTATAACTTTTAATGTTTAACACCAATTAAATTGAGGAAGTTTTTTTAATTAACCGTAACCGGCAACTGTTAGTTTTTGACCGAAATCGCCAGACTGCTCATGGAGGTGTTGCTTAGTACAACAACAAACTAACCCAGTACAGAACTGCTCAGAACTCGGCAACACACTCATTACTGTGACAACTGATCATGTCGGGATCTCTAGCCTTGTTCTAGATGGTCTCCATATTAGAGTTTAAGCTCCGCTGTTGCTATGACTGTGCTCTGCACTACTTCACCCTGCAGATCACAGATAGAAACTCTGCTAGTGTCATGGCACATCTTCACTCTAGCCCTATGATGTTCCAGATGGTCTCCATGTTAGAATGTGAACACCGCTGTTGCCGTGACTGTGCTCTGCACTACTTCACCCCGCAGATCACAGATAGAAACTCTGCTTGTGTCATGGCACATCTTCACTCTAGCCCTATGATGTTCCAGATGGTATCCATGTTAGAATGTGAACACCGCTGCTGTCGTGACTGTGCTCTGCACTACTTCACCCTGCAGATCACAGATAGAAAATCTGCTTGTGTCATGGCACATCTTCACTCTAGCCCTATGATGTTCCAGATGGTCTCCATGTTAGAATGTGAACACCGCTGTTGCCGTGACTGTGCTTTGCACTACTTCACCCTGCAGATCACAGAGAGGAACATTGCTGACTGTGTATGTCCATTCTGTAAACTGCCGGAGCTCCAGACCACCGATCCTGACCGTGCTCTCGACTACTTCAGCAATCTAGATATCATGCTGAAGGGCCTGTTGGAGGAGGACAGTCCACGAGCTATTCCAGCGCAAACTGCGTGACCGGACACTAATGCAGGATCCCAACTTCAAGTGGTGTGTCAAGGCAAGTTCCATCATGTTTTACAAAGCATTCTCTTGAGTTTCACTATAACACAGTTGTAAAAAATTTTTATTGATTTTCTTATAAATGGAATTATTAGTCTAGAAATAATTTTGAATACATAGCAGCAGAGTAACTAGAACCCAATGTTTTATAATTATCTAATAATGCAGAGTGTGTAGTAAATATGTTAATTAACATTAATTTTTGATAATAATAACTCAGCAAAATCCATAAGGATAGTCGGACTAAGGATATAAGAGAAAAGCCAGCACATCTGAAAAAATTATCTTTCATAAAACGTAAACATTACAACTGCTTAAACGTTTTATTTCTTTAACAGTGTTCTTCAGGATTCATTGCCAATCCACGCCAGAAGAGACTTGTCTGCCCTGACTGTCGCTCAGTGACTTGTGCCAGCTGTCGCAAACCCGTAAGTGTCTGGCAACTATTATTTTGTCCCATATATTTAAATTACTAATTATATATTCTTGAGGTATTTGACTATCGTTCCAATACTGTAAAAAAATTAGAGATCTTTAAAACCAATTTTGAGGCAACTAATGTAAAAATTCTATTTGAACTTTTACTTCTTTTAAGTTTGTAAAATTTTTTTAACAATTTGTAAAATGTAAGAATATTTAATTTTTCTAATCGTTGATTTTAAAATAATTTAATGTTATTAAGTAAATATACAAAATAAACATTCATACAATAATTTTTGTTACTTTACATGATTACTTATTTGTTTACATATGGGATACATAAACATACATTTGACACTTCACAAATTAGACATTCAAACACAAAACGCCTGATTATGAAACTTTAAACATAATAAACACTATACTATTATTTATAAATTTCAAATTATAGTTTAAATTTTTTTACTTACTATTACTGAATATTATATTACATATTTATAGTATTAGAATGTAAATGTTTCTATCTAGGAATCACCAAGTTGATTAAAATTTAATTTCTACAAACTTTGTTATATTTCTTTCAAAACCCTGCAATGTTTCAAGATCAAACAATATACAATAAAACAAATGCTTAAAAGTGTATTGATTTTATTATTCTCCTAACACACTTTGAAACCTAAGGATTTTGAAACTACTCATTCAGTTACGAAAATCAATAACTACATACATACTATACTCATCATTTTATGAATCTGGTTTGAGAATATGAGACAGAGGTAGAAACAAGTAAGGCAATATTTAATATAAATAACGTTATTTTACAACAATTATGCAGTATTTTACTGTTTTCAGTGGGAGAAGCAACATGAAGGATTGAGTTGTGAAGCATATGCTGCTTGGCTAGAGGAGAACAACGATCCTGAGACCCAACTCAACAAACACCTCGCAGACCATGGAGTCACCTGCCCTAACTGTGCTAACAGGTGAACAATCTGAGTTCAAGATAAGGGGGCTAAGTTTACTAAAGAAGTTTCCGTAACCCAAGATCGGTAACTTTCCCACACTTTAGCTAAACTTTATGACGTAGAATTTATTATTGTCGAGAGAGAAAATTTGCTCAATTCTATTACTGAAACACAATTCTGTTTTATTACAAGTAACAGTTTTACAGGAGGTGTGGATATTTAATCGGTATAGATAGAATACTGAGAACATCTGACGAATACATCATTACAATGCCAATTAGAAGTAGACATATATTTATTTCATGAATAAAAGTACAAACATTGCGTACATCTCACTTTGTCAATGAACTTATAAATAAAATACTTATAGTCATCTAGCTTATACTAAGTCAGCAATTAAATACAAATAACCTCCAGAACCTCGGCAGAGAGGAATTCCTGTATACTATAAAACTCTCTCTTAACTAAGAAGTTTCTTAACAATTTACCAAATCCCCTTTAGTTTCAGCCATTTGTTTAAAGAAAAAAACGGACAAGTGAAATCAAGGTTTCTTTCAGGAGAGTGTAAGGTGACTAAGTTAAAAGAGTGCGCAAATCACTCAACCAAGAAGTTGCCTAGTCGGACACCTGTGACATTCTCCAACAGATTCATGGTGTATTTTTAGGACGGGCTCATCGTCGAACATTATTGATTTGTGGATGAAGGTATCGAGGCAAGGTGAGAAGATTCAATGATCGTAAGATGTCTCTACATGATTGTAACCGGATGTTAAGCCATTAATGATGCTCACGGCAAAAATATGTCTTTTCTAGACCAAGAAAACATTGGATGCATGAGGAGAACCACCCAGGCCTCAGGATTCCATAAGTCATTGGTGGAGAATAAACAGCCATAATGAGACCATATGAGCAACACATTGATATCTATAATTATACCAGTAACCAAAATAACGAGGAGTGTATTACAGGTACTCACTATCAAAGGGTGGCTGCATGCACTTGACTTGCCCACAAATGTCAGCACGAGTTCTGTGTCGGCTGCGCCAAACCATTCTCTATGGGCGCCAAGTGTAAAGTGTCTGAGTACTGCGCCAAACTGGGTCTTCATGCTCACCATCCTCGTAACTGCCTCTTCTACCTGCGTGACAAAGAACCTCAGCTACTGGAGAAGCTCTTGGAGGTACGATCCTATCATGTGTCTGAGAAGAATAAAATGTGCTATTTTTATATATATATATATATAAATATCCCATTTCAACTATGACCTACTTTACAAAAACATCAACAGACTTGGGCAAAATTTTTACCATGAAAATCTTTAAACAGTTATGAAAATTATACTCTATTTGTTTGAGTTTTTTTTTTAATACTATTAATTTAACCTAGTATGTTATAATGTGCTCGGTGTCAGAGTTTTCACTCACCAAAGTTATCGTCACTACTACTGTTATTCTCCAATAGTGTTTGTCTGGTATGCTCATTTTGTAGTTTTACATAAACCAATTTATGTACAATAAAATAATATAAGTTACTTCACAAATAACAACATAAATAAAAACACTACCAGATATACGCAGTATGGAAGTTGAAGAAAAACACAACATAATTCTTTGAAAGAGATTAAGACTTTTAATATCAACAGCTACAACCATCACCCCCTTGTGCTATAAAAATAGTTAATCAGGTTAAAAACAGTTAACGATACAAAATTTTTGATATTTTTCAATTTTTATAGCAATTCTAACAGTACTTTTTTCTCAACGAAATTCGTCAACACATAGTCAAAGAGCAACAATCCTGTCACAGTTGATAGGTATTAACTACGAGTACTTGTTGCTCCTAAATTGACTTATGCGATTTCGTTGAGAAAAGTACTGTTGGAATTCCTATAAACATTTAAATATAAATAGTAAACATCTTGTAATTTTTTTTATAACTGATGCAAAACAGCTGATACCTTTCAACTGATAAAATCTTTGTTGCTTCTGGCTTGTGCAAGCATACCTATACAGTAATCATGCTCACTTATGCATTGACGGATTTCATTGCAAAAGGTAATCGTTAAAATTGTTATAGAAATTACTAAATAGTTGGTATCTAGTAAATTTTTATAATTATACTAGTCTTTTTGTTATTTGACTCAACAATTTTCAACAGATGTCATTTTGTTAATATCAAAGCAAATCACACCAATTATTTTTTTAAAATTTAAATTGTTGTCTTATGTATTACTACCTATGTGCGAAGTTTTCATAACTGTAGCTATACTAGGTCTAGAGATATTAATTTTTTTTATAAAAGATAGAAATGGTGGCTAGCTGCTAAACGAGACATTTCTCGACCTGTGTTTACATGACATTTTTTGTTTGAAATTATATGTACCCACAGAAGTTTGTAACACTTTTTTCTGAGCACTCTGTATATTTGATATAATTATTTTTAGGTTTCTCAGCTTTATATACAAATCTCTGTGGCTCACATTTCTAAAAAACAGGAATTGGTAAATTGGACTGAAATTTTGTAACTGACATATCCACATGTTACTCTGTCCAGCCTTTCGTATACTGACCAACTGAGCAAATATTTTGCAAGTACATACATATATAAATATCTTTTCTTGAAATACTACACTCTTAACCTCTCCTATAGGACAACAACATTGAGTATGAGAAAGAGGCGGCCAAGGAGAATTTCCGATGCTCAGTCCAATTGCAACGAGAGAACGCCGGAAGGTCTTCTGGACTCCACTTGTGGTCTTGCAGTCGAAAAGGCTGGACTCTGCAGGTGAGACACACTCACTCTTAACTTTTAAGACTGTAAAAATGTTGGAAGTTGCAACTTATTCTTCGAATGTCCAGTTGGTAGTAAAATAGTGGCAGTAAATAAATTTTGTAATTAAGATCAAATCAATTTTATATTCCTTCGGTTTAGATGATTGATTTACTTGGAATTAATTAGTTACACAATTGAATTTTTAATTCCGGCCTACTGCCATACACTTAAGCCTCCAGGGCTTTTTGCGCACCCCGGAAACACACCATGAGTCCCACCAGTCTACAACTTCAGCAGTTCAACAAACCGCCGAAAACAACCTATCAGGTCCTCCTGGGAAAATTCACCAACTCTGTCCAAACTACCAAAGATGGCGTACTGCTCCCTTGCTATTGCGGGACAATCAAAGAGCAGGTGCTCAGCAGTTTCCTCCTGCTCATTACACCTTCCACAGAGCGGATCCTCCTGAAGGATGCCGACTCCGTGAAGATGCTTCCTCAGGTTACCATGCCCCGTAATTAGACCAATAACCTGAGAAGAACATTGATCTATTTAATTTAAACTCTGGTTTCCCCTTCAGAACGAATAAATCTTTCGCCTTTTGAATTCCTTAATCAAAGTGTAATTGAAAAACTATTAAATGCAATGCTCAGATTATCTAAATGTACATTTCGTTAAATTTAAGGAGTTGCAGAAACAATTTCTAGATTTAGATAATATACAACGATGCTAATATTATTGTACCTTGATATTGTTTCCTTGAAATTTAATAATCATAAATCTCTAAATATTGAAACCGAAATTTACAAAACATTTTGTTTCCAGATATGTTGGTAAAAAACACAGAAAATAAAATAATCCACAGTTAAAGTTTTTAAAAATCAGAATTGATTTATTTTTCAAATCTTAAACCTAATAGTGGCTGTTATTTTATCCTGTAGTGTCAGCCTATTTTTGAGCTTTTTGCAAGGATTTTTTAAATTCAATACAAATACAAATAAAAAGAAATGTTTTATGATGTTATAGGATATAGATTTTCAGGATGAAATGGAGAATATATATAATTTAAAATAGGCCATACAAAATATTAATACTTTGCATGATATAAACTTTTTTACCATTTAGGGAGAGGACCATTCTTTTGAAATAAAAGTTGTTGCGAGAAAATTATAAATGTGAGATATCCGTTTGTTTCAAATTTCATCTGGGTTTAGAAAATATAAACTTTATTCAACATATTATATTCTACAACTGTACTAATGCTACAAACAAAAACCAGTTATGCACATAAATTATGAAAAACCGGTGTATAAGAGATAGTTTCGACATGAAAGTTTTAGAAATGTAATGAAACACAATTATATGTTAAATCGCATATAGCGATTGTAAGCTCAATTCTTCCCCACTCCTGTGATACCAAATCACATGGATATATTAACAAGTTATTATGTAAGGACATGTTCGTTCGATAGAAGTAAGTCTTTTAACTCTACAGAAAACGAACGTCAACAGTCAAGAAAATTTTGAAAACACTAGTTGGGTTAAATAAAACGTAATGGTGTTAAAATTACAGTATATAAGGTTGAGCGCTTGATTTAGACAAATCAACTTTAAGGTGACAAAGTCTTGAATTTTATAAAACTGATCGCTCTACGAGCCTATTTGTGTAGTTGCCTTTGAAGTTCTTTTAGGGTGTTTTATGTTCTCTGGTAGTGAATTTACAGTATCATTTTAGAAAATAAATAATATGGATTTAAAAAACTAGTAAACAAAATTGTGTCATTCACACAGAATCCTCTAATTTAGCTGAATTTAGGACATTTCTTTCTATGTCGATTCCTGTTTTACAATCTCCTCTGTCCGACAAAAGCGACAATACAATACAAGCTGTCATGAGGATTGACTGGTAAGTTTAGAGTTTGAGTTGTTGCCTGCATATAGGAAACATTATGTGGAACATTTGTGCCGCATAATCCGTCACAAACCACCTGGAAACCTTATGGCTTCTGACAGCTGACGGACCTGGAAACTGTGGTCCGTCGACACGGATTACGACTGCCCAGCAACCCCTATGGCACTCCCTTACTGCACTACTACAATGCTCTCATGGAGGTACCTCCTTGCTTGTGGTTCACTAATGCACTTCACGTTTGGTCTCCATCCCTCTTTCTACAATAGTCTGAGTTCACTACCTTTAATGTGACATAAACCTTAGTAAAGAAGCTTTATAGAAAAACTTATTTGTGAGCGCAAAACTACAGTTTCTGCCTTATCAGGTGCAATTTTTACTATCATTTTCATTTGGACGCAGCTACTTCTTGACAATTCATGAGGTGTTTCTTTAATTCAAAGCTGTGGTTTGTTTAAATCCTAATTTATTATTGTGTTTTTGATAACGGATAAAAAGCGATATCTAGGAATCCAGTTTCGTAAAAAAACGCTAAGTATCTGATCAGACAAAATTAAATTCTTAAACTGTAGTGATGAACATGACCTAAACATTTTAGAATTCCACTTTTTTGAGGGGAACAATATAAGTGGTACCCCATGGGCAGAAACTCGATGTTTGCAAAGATAATAGTGTTGAGGAATTGAGTATTGCCGTAGGACTCACTTCATAGAGTACCTGGTGAAAGTGATTGGTCGGGCATAAGCTGGACCCTGTAGCCATCTTCGATCTAACGGAGGTACAGCAGGAGTTGCGCAGACGTGGCAAGCCTCTGCCAATCAGAGAGGGCGGGCAGACGGACGCGGACTACACGGCTCTCTGCGCGCAGGTACTGATTGGCCGAGACTTGCTTCACAGCTACAGGGGGTGCCAGCTGCATCGGCAGAGAACTTTAAAATTCCCTGATGAAAATTTTATCATCCTTAACTATGTTTTTCAGCTGGTATTTCAAAAACAAACAAGACAATTATATTATATTTTGATTAACTTTCAAATACAAAACTGAACGATTGAAATATTCCAAAGATTTCACTAGTGGATGGCAATCCCTTTAGCTGCTAAATGTTTGTAGTTATGTGGCACTTTTTAATTTTTTTTTTTTAAGTGTGTTTGTGAAAGTTAACCATATCAGTGTGTCCAATTTATTTAATCTAAAAGTTCTCAATTAAAATTAAAATTTATTTTTCCATGTTAATTCTAAAAAATATACTTTTTTATCCTGTCTAGTGCCAAGCCTGCATGTTATGTTCAGGCATATCATTTACAATACTTTTGGTATACTACTAATACAAATGATTATATATTCTGTTATGGCTCCTGAATGAGATGCCTGTATAATTGCTTCAGCAATTATTTATACTAAAAGCATTTTTATATTCAGTTACAACTATAAGTAAAGTAGTTTAAAATAAAGTATTTAGGCAAAAGAATTAAGTCCTACATAACAAATAAATTTTGTCAGAATTGGTGATATGGTCACGGCATTGAATGTATTATTTACAAACTTTATACTTTTTTCTCAATACGATATTTAAAGATGGCACAGGGTCCAAGCATATTCTCATCTTTACACAATTTAACACCTGTCTATGTATTGATAAATAAAACATTTCTAACTTATTTATCTCAGTAGTGTTTGCTTGTTGTAACATTCAACCTGCATGAGAATTAATTTCACTTTTAGTTGACATTTGAAATTTCAAAATTTTTGTGTTGAGTGTGCTGGAAATAATTATGTAGTTTTTAAAAATAAAAATTGTTTATTACTTAAAATTAAATTAAGTATTCTTCACTGGGTAGTTTCAATTACGTATTAAAGATTGTATTACATGCCTTTTAATGTAATCTGCGTGGTAGCTATAACTATTGTATTTTTGTTCAATTGAACTTCATAAAAAATAATGAATAACAAAAGATGACAGTTCAGTTCTGAATAAACAACCAAAATAACCTTGTACCACTGGTGCCAACACTCTAGTCAAAATTTCCTATTCTTTTTATTGGTGGCTGTTTAGTACTTTTTTCTTTTTTTGTTGAAATGTTCTTTTGCTTTTACAGTTTTTCTTTCAATTACATTTTTAACTGTACACATGTTTAATTTTTGTAAATTGTTATCAGTTTGAATGGTCTTGAAAATTGAACATTTTAGTGGATATTTCTCTTTTATTATAAAACTTTTTAATAAAAACAATTTCTGCAGAAAATGAAGAAATTAAGGCTCTATAAGAGAAATTCTGCTCACATGATTACAAAAAATTATTCATGCAAAATAATACTGAATTGTAGTAAAATAATTTCCAATAAACTACAGTTTAAGCAAAGGTTTTACATTTGTTGTGTGTTTTCAGGTAGTGCAAGAGCAGATACCCTTGGACTGAACATCAGAAAAAAAATTTTTAATTTATATGCGACATCTGTTTTTGGTTTTCAACAAACCAAATAAAAAGGCGTACCGAGAGTGACTGACCTTAAGACCTTCACAAAAAATATGCATTTCTCACTTTAATAGTAAATTGGTTATTTTTAATAAAACTACATATTCCATGTAGGATTGGCTTTGTTATTATTTTATTGGTTGAAAATAAACAATAACGACAGAGATGTTGAATATTTACTATTGTGAAAGTATAAGTATTATCGATTAAAAATTACTGAAAATATTACAACTATTTCCAACAGCAATATATAATACAAACATTTATAGATTCGTGGTACTTACCTCTGCATGATATCAATTGCTAATTCACTTAAACTCATAGTATTTGAAAATCTCTTCAAACATAAATTTGTCTATATAGCAATTATTATATTAAATTTTTACTTAATGTTTTTATATCTTATTTATTGCTTTATGTCTACAAATAAATGTGTTAATCTTTGTAGATATCTAATGTAAAAACTAGAAACCACAGCTATAAATTTGTTTATAACATGTAGGTTTTTTACAGTATTGTTTGTTACGAGTCTGTTTATAATGTGTACGTACTTTGTTTAATTTTATAGTTGTTCAGTGATGTTGTTTTGTTATTAAATCATAAATATATTATTTTTATTTTGAACATTCTTGTCCATGAATTTCGTGTTATTTGTTCTTTTTTCGTTCTGTTATTTTATGTTTACTTGTAATACATACGAGTTTAGGCTATGTTAAAAACAAATTTATTGATTAGTTTTAATTTTGTCACATAAAAGTTATTGTCACTTTATTATTTTTAACTGTTACAATAGTGATGGTTAACAAATAAAATTATATTTTAAAAATACTGTCTACTCTTATTTTAACATTTTGCGATGTTATTTTCGGGGCAAGTGAAAATATTCGCAACTTGCCAGATAGCCAGTCGAGCTGGGTTAGAAATTTCCAGGGTTCGAGAATTTCATACAACTATTATTTATTGTTAGGAGTCGAATCAGAGGGCCCTGCGGAAGAAATTTATACTTCCAAAATAACGTTGGGCTTACTTCATCACGTCAACTCCAATAATATTTTGAAGACGTAAAAAATAAAAAAATAATCTTGCTCAGAAAAATAAAAATGTCTTGTTCTAGGAAAGTTATTGTTCAAGCGAGTTCGATTTTCGAAAACAACTGTATTGTTTATTAATACGTCGGTCAGTGAGGAATTACAAGTAAGCTGAGTAGTCTCCACTGATAACTTGGTCGGGGAGTCGTATACAGTAATTATTGTATTGTAACCGGGGTTGGAATAATTAATCGGTTAAATAATGATGGTTAGTAGAAGCAAAATACAAAATCAAAGCAAAAATATGAATAGCAATGGCGAACAAAAGCAATATTCAAATAACACCAATAGCAAATATACAATCTTTATAAATTAAAAATTAGCCATGCACCAATATCACAGTGCAACTACTATATACATAAAGCAAGCAACTAACCATTAACAAAAAAATATTTCTACGGGATGCAAAAAAGCTAGATGAAATGATAACATAAAAATAGACTAAACTATATTTATTCTGTAAGCAATTGTATAGCTCCAAAAATAAAATATCGAGTTTACTTTCTCAGGCATATAATTTTGGAAAAGAAAAAACAAAATAATCACTTAATAACACACCCATGCAGAATTACCCTACCATATGCAAGCTAAGATAAAGGTAAATGATTTAAAACCATGCAATAAGGCTACTAAGCTAAATTACTATAAATATTAGGGCTCTATGAATATCAAAGAAAAATTGAACACTCACCCTATCTGCAACAGTTCACCGACAGAAAAATAAACTAAAATATCGTTTAAAATAAATATTTTGATGGAGGTTATCGGGTGAGGGTGTCAGGACGTTCGCAAAAAATAAAAAGAAAGGGTTGCGAGTCCCGAAATAGATAAAGGAGAAAAATAAAAATAATCACTTACAAAAAATATAAATAATTAATAAAATGAAAATTAGATTGAACTTCAATAAGAAAGAAAAATATTTCCGAGTAGATTAGAGATTCGCCATGAAGTGTGATAATAATCAGACAACAGAATGATGGTCGAGAAAACTTTATACCTAATATAAAAATTTACATCGATTGAACATAAGATTTAGTTTATAAGGAAGGGTCGGTGGGAAGAAAGTATTTATAAAAGGAAGTCGTGGGTATAGGATGCCAGTACTACTATCGCCGGAAGAAAGCAGTGGTAAGGCGAGTCCCGACTGTTATAGTTTTTTTTTCGGGTAGGGAGATAATCGGTAGGAAAGTTCGTAAAGGAAACTCGGGATGAGGTGTCAGATCGATCGCCAGGAAAAGAAATTGCGAGATCTGAAAAATTTAGAAAGGAAAAATTTTAACACAGTAATTAAAATTTAGTCGAAATGACAAAACAAATAATCTGAGTAAATTGAAATTCTAAATATAAGTTAAATTGAAGAAAAGAATAACTTTAGTAATTCAAGTTGAAAAAGTAATTAAAGTTTCAGTAAATTGAGAAAGTCAAATATATTCTATTTAAATTTAATGATACCCTTAAATATCAAATAAATTATTAAGAGTATATTTAAAATCAAACAATTATCTTATCAAAATAAATCTATAACCATCAAACATTACTAACATATTTCAGATCGATTAAGTTTCATAAATGACAAATAAAATATTAAATTCTGTTTCACATAAAAAAAATTTGGAAGAATTGTTGATGGCGGAGATAAAACACTTTAGTAAGGAACAGGGTCGTTGTTCCTTACCTGGTGCTGGATATCGGCGGCGGGCGTCGAGTCGCGATGTAGTCGTTCAGCGAGCGGGGTCGGGGGAAGGGGTCGAAGTAGTGTGTGAGCAGCGGTCGTCGGCGGTGTCGCGGTCACTGGCTGTCTCTCCGTGTCTTCAATCGGCCGTCATTATATATAGGTTCGGCGCGATCGCGGGGGTGGGGGGAAGCCTTCTCCTCTCGCCGTGATCGGAGGGGAAGCGGCGATATCCGTGCGGGCACGGACCTGCCAGATAGCGTCTGACTCAATCGTCAGTAAAATAATTATTTCGCTCCTTTTTATGATAATTCTAAAAACTCAAGTCGTTTATTCGTAATATTTAAAAAATTGTCTGTTCTAATTTTTCAATTTTACTAATGAATATTTTTAATTTAAATTTAATTTTGTATGTTAAAAAAAATAACATGTTACACCCCATCTGTACTTCGGGAAACAAAAAAAGAAGAAAAAAATTAAATGTGGTATTTTTATATAGATAAACAAAAAAGGTTACCGTAGTTTAACCTCCTCTTGTATTCGTTTTGAAAGTTTCTGAAATGAAATGAAACAAAACTAAAGACTCTTTTCGTACGAAATTAATGTTTTAATCAACAAACAAAATAAAATGATAACATATTCTGGTAAGAAAATATAACTAAAAACAAATTGCAATCTGCATAACCAAAAAAAAAAATTATTTAACAAAACTAAAATTTACACTAAAATATATTACGGGCACAGTCTTTCACAATACATATAATTGCTAGAAAACAAAATCAGATCTCGCTTTACTAATAAAAATAAACAAAAATCGAACTCGAAAATATAAAATCTCTAAGGGAAGGATATTAGACACGCCGGGTACAGGAGAGTGGCAGTCTTACAAGGAAGAATTTGGGATAGAAAGGTGATTTGTTGTAGGAATACTAGTCTACTAAAGCAACTCTTGGCGCCAAAACAATAAACACATCGGGGCAAACCAAGAAATCATAACACAATAAAACAGATTAGTCGAAAGGAAACTATGGGCACACTACGGGGCAACACAGGGATCTAGTGTGCCTCCAAGGAAGAGTAACGCCTTCAGATCCTTCGTATGGGCTCGGCCTACGTCTTTTCCTTGGAGATCTCGAAGTTCGAATATATTCCATCCTATTTTTCTATATAGGATGTATGGTCCTTCAAACTTTGGTGCCAATTTTCCTGCTATATTCTCAGCCGATGAGGAAAGTGTATGGCTGCGCCTCAAAACTTGTTGGCCTATTACAAAACTGTTATCTCTTCTTCTTCTGAGATTATAGTAATGAGCTTGGCGAGTGTGTGCCTTTTTCCATGTTTAGCTTACATTTTTCCCTTAATTTTAGCATGAAGTTCATTCGAGTTTCATGTATAATCGATTTCGCTAGGTTTAAACAGCACCTTGAGTGGTATTCCTCGAATACTTGGCCGTAGATACAGTTTGGAGTTTTAAGTTCTCTGCCAAAATTAAGCATGGCCGGGGTACATTTTTGTTGAATTCACTACAACATGTATTCAACGCAAATCTAAATTCATTTAAATGTTGATCCCCAACTACGATGATCATTTCGCACAAACTGAGAAATCATAGTTTTTAATACGCGGTTCGTTTCGTTCGCTCTGTTGGATTACTCTGCGGACTATAAGGTGCGGTTGTTTTGTGAATTATTCCCCAATCACTTGTAAGTTTTTGGAAGATTTTCGAGAGGTACATCTTGCGTTCCGTTATCTGTCAGTACTACTTCTGGAGCACCATAATCGCATCAATATAAGGTCTTCGAACTTTTCTGCCACCTTCTTAGCAGTTGCTGATGGTAATGCTACAATTTCTACCCATTTGGTAAAGGTATCTTGGAACACCAGGATAAATCTGTTTTCCTTTACGAGATCGAGGTAAAGGTCCCATCAGATCGCTGGTTACTGTGAACCAAGGTCCTTGGGGGCGTCTGAAATGCATTTTTCCCCCCCACCGGTTTAACATTGTTCCACACCTTGTATCTCTGGCAAGTGTCGCAATTTCTTACATATTTTCGAATATCGTTTTTTCTCCATCCAGGCCAAAAGTAATCTGGCGCTGATTTTTCTGGATCGTTTTGTTTACACCTAAATGGCCAGCTGTTGTGCTGTCATGATTTTCTCTCAGTACATCGGATTTTAGAGAATCTGGTACGCAAAGTTTCCAATTTGTTTTTTGGGTCGGTACTTGATTTTATCGATTTTTCGGTATAGTTTATTTCCTCGAATGGGTGTAATCTGCATATTTATTCGGACTTGCAGATAACCTTCCGAAGCATTTTTCGAGTGCCAATCGGGCATAAGTTCGCCTGAAGCTGTTTCTAAGCCTTGGTTCCTTGGTTTTGAGCGATAGTTGCCTCCGAGAGTTATTCGAACTGTCGTTGGCGTTGGCGGTGCTACAACCAACGGTTGAACCGACTACAGGATCACAGCTTGACGTGTCGATTCGGATACCGGGAGAGTGGCGTCTGCTACTCGGTTCAGGACTCCCTTGCGGTAATTGGACTTCGAAGTCCATGTTGCTGTAGTTCCAGCATCCAGCGAGCAAGTCCTTGTGGTTTCCAGATGGTTTTTTTTCTCCAAACTCATCAACCACTTTAAAGCTTGATGGTCAGTAATCGCAATAAAACTTGTACCCTTCGAGGTACGGGGAACGAAATTTTTGAACGGAACGGCCCATACCAGAGAGCTAGGCATTCTTTCTCGGTTACGGAAAATTTCTTTTCATTCTTCTCGTGTAAAAGTCGACTCGCATATGCAATAGACCTTCTCCCGCTTGCCAATAGTTTTGGGTAAGCGAAGCCCCCTAAACCTTTATTGAGGCATCCACGTGGGACCGTAAAAGTTTCCTTGAAGTCAGGGCAGGCTAAGACCGGTGCGGTAGAAAGTTTTGCTTTAAGGAATTGAAATGCTCGTTCCTTGAGAATCTGTCCATTCCCATCTATCTATTCCCCTTTCTTAAGAGTTTCGTCAATGGCTTAGATATGTTTGCAAAAGTTTTCGATAAATTCGTCTGTACCAAAGACGCAAGTCCCAAGAAACTCCGTACTTGTTTTACAGTTTTAGGTGCTGGAAAAATCTACAATTGATTTAACCTTTTCTGGATCCGTCCTGGATTCCTTTCTCGTAAATTACGTGGCCAAGGTATTTCAACTCCTTTTTAACAAAAGTTACATTTTTCCATATTTGGTATAAATCATCCTGCATTTCTAAGGCGTTTCAAACACTTCTTTCAGAAGTTTTAAAATGTTCTTCGAAAGTTTCGGGATACCAGCACCAAATCGTCTAAATAGGCAAAAGCGTAAGGCTCAAACTCAGGTCCTATCACTTGGTCTAGCAATCTCTGAAAGGTAGCCGGAGCAGAGTGTAAGCCAAATGGCATGACCTTGAATTGAATAACCCTCCTGCCGGGAACGGTGAAAGCCGTAATTGGTCTACTGTTAACTTCGAAGAGGTACCTGCCAATAGCCATCTTTTAAGTCGATCGTGGATATATAGCAAGCATTCCTCAGTTTGTTCGAGTATCGCACTTATTTGGGGAAGGGGATATGCATCCTTCTCGCTGACCGCATTAACTCGCCTTAAGTCGAAGCAACACCTTACTTTTCCATTCGATTTCTTAACCAGCACTAGTGGAGAGCTCCAAGGACTAGATGATGGGTTCAATGATGCCTGACTCCAGCATCTTTGTCAACTTCTTTTGTCAATGATCGCCTGCATTGCCGGGTTGCGATAATAATACCTCTGTTTAATGGGTGTATCAGTTTTAAGGCGAATTTTATGTTCCACTAATTTTCGTTGCGACCAATAAAACCATCGAACAAATTCAACTGATAATCAAGGAATTCTTTCAGTTTTTTACTTTCCTACTTTCTGTTAGTGTCATAACGGCAATCCAGTATGAATAGTCTTATTATCGCATCTAGTCACTGTTTCTGCAGTACTTTCATGAGAAGTGATATCGATAAGTTTTAAAGGCGTTATGACGTCCATACCCAAAATCATCGGCGTAGTTAAGCCTGGTAGAAACAGGGCACGTACCTTAGTTGTAATATCGGCTATTTCGCAGTTAAATTCGAAGGCCTGAGATATCTGGGCTATTATGTGCTATCGGCCATATTAAACATTAACATTTTACGTTCTTAGGCCTAACGCCCTAACTGTAATAGATGATGAGCTACTCTTTCCCCCTATAATAGTCAACCATCGATCCCGTGTCAAGCAGTGCACAAAAGGTAGTTTTCTTGGAATCTTAATGGATACAAATGGTCTAGGATCGTTCGATTTAACTTCTGCACAGCTGCTTTTGTTTAAATTCTTTTATTTGGTTGAGCCATTTGGGCCATTCGATTGAGGTGATTTGTTGCCTCAGAGTCCCGGGACCACCTCTGACGCTCCGGGCTCCGGAAATGTTTCCCTGCCTGCAAGGGCACTGGACGGTTCGGATTCCTATTTTTTTACAATTAAAACAGCGAATGGTTTTAGGGAGAGGACACTGGTGGTATTTATGCCCTTTAGTTTCGCAATTCCAACAAGTAGGAATGGTAGTCGTTGTATCTGTAGTATGATGCCTTGGCTGAGTAGTGTTAGTCGGGACAGTTGTAGAGGGCTCGAACCTTCGTTTATTGGTAAAAGATTTGGGTTTATCGTGATACAGTTCTGGCTTTATCTATCATCTGTGCTGGGTATGACTTAAAAACTCTACGTTTTTGAGTCGTATGGCCGTCTCAAGTACCATGGATTGAGCCGGATTTTGGAGGAGGTCGGTAACTATTCTTCTCTCGCAAATAACTTTCATAACCTTCGGCAAGATGAATTAATTCACTAATCGAGTGAAAACTTTCCCTTCTGATCGTTAATTTGTATTCAGGTCTCATGTTTGAATATAATCGGTTTAGTGTTTTGGTTTACAGAGAAGCCACCACGTCGTCGAATTAGAGTCGTAAGGGCTCTACAATAAATTTTCGCATTGGCTCACTCTCGCCCTGAGTTTCTTTCGAGTTATTTCCCTCATCCAAGTTTACGTCGGTAATCTGGAGGAAGATACTGCTCTTCGAAGCTGATTATAAAGTCGTCATAGTTTGTCCAAAATGACTTATTATTTCGGTACCATAAAAAGAGCGTTTCCCTTAAAAAAGTTCCGGTAATGCTTTTAGTAGCCGAGATCGGGAGGTATTTCATAAGATTCGGCAAGTTCATTGAGACGCTCAATGAAAGAGACTGGGTCTCCATCCCCATCGAATCTCAAATTCCATTTCCGAACTTGATTGCAGATATGAGAGATAATCCGGTTGTCTAAGTTCAGATGTAGGCCTGCTTGCCATGTTAGCGTCACTGTCAAATCCAAAATTCGGGTCACAAGGCTCATCACACCTGTGAGGGATCTTGCTGTCGGCATTCTCAACGGGTGAGGTGTTTGTTATGTCTTGTTGTGTTTGGTTGGGGCTATGGAATTTACAGATTTTTCGTGCATTAAAAGGGCTAATCGTTCCTGTACTAATCTAAAACTAGCTGTAGGAGGGAGGTTTAACATTTCTCGAATGGCTAACTTCCTCATGTTGTAATATGACCATCAATATGAGAGGCACTAATCGGTCCTAATGCTGAGGACACTACATTAGTCGCGAGGTTTTGTCCGTATGACAATAATTCTGTTCTTGGTGGAAGAGGTTTCGGGAGGTGTATTTCCAGACCTAAGAAAAGTCACAAGTCGCTTTCGTAGTTCAGCCACATTACCATCCGGATTCAGATTAAATTTTTCTCAACTCTTCCTGAACGACGTCGTTCTTTTGTAGTTTATAAATCCAGCCCACACGAGGATCATTCTCCGAAGGGGAAGGAATCATAATTTGGGGATTGGGAATAGTTGTAGGGGGGATCGGTAGGCCCATTGTAGTAGTAGTAGTGGTGGTGGTACTAGTAGCAGTAGGCGTAGTAGTAATCGGTGCGACTGTAGGGGGACAAAGTTTTGGTAATGTACCAACAGAAGCCTGTGGTGTCGTAACCCGAGTTGAAGTCGTAGTAGTTGTAGTTGGTTTTCGTTTGTTTGTGTCCCCTTGTCCATCATTTCCATTTACATACATAAAGAATAAAATTTGATAAGGGCGGAGAAAGAGGTTCAATAAGTACATCATTATTGTATGTTTCAAATTTTTTTAAACAAAAGTTATTGTAAAACTTTAAAAAATTTTTAGTCGTAAATTGTAAAGTATATTCACAAAAAAGTGTAAAGTAAATCGTAAAGTTCGTAGATTAACGTATATTACTGTCCCTGTTCGGGCGCCACTTTGCGATGTTATTTTCGGGGCAAGTGAAAATATTCGCAACTTGCCAGATAGCCAGTCGAGCTGGGTTAGAAATTTCCAGGGTTCGAGAATTTCATACAACTATTATTTATTGTTAGGAGTCGAATCAGAGGGCCCTGCGGAAGAAATTTATACTTCCAAAATAACGTTGGGCTTACTTCATCACGTCAACTCCAATAATATTTTGAAGACGTAAAAAATAAAAAAATAATCTTGCTCAGAAAAATAAAAATGTCTTGTTCTAGGAAAAGTTATTAGTTCAAGGCGAGTTCGATTTTCGAAAACAACTGTATTGTTTATTAATACGTCGGTCAGGTGAGGAATTACAAGTAAGCTGAGTAGTCTCCACTGATAACTTGGTCGGGGAGTCGTATACAGTAATTATTGTATTGTAAACCGGGGTTGGAATAATTAATCGGTTAAATAAATGATGGTTAGTAGAAGCAAAATACAAAATCAAAAGCAAAATATGAATAGCAATGGCCGAACAAAAGCAATATTCAAATAACACCAATAGCAAATATACAATCTTATAAATTAAAAATTAGCCATGCACAACAATATCACAGTGCAACTACTATATACATAAAGCAAGCACTAACCATTAACAAAAAAATATTTCTACGGGATGCAAAAAAAGCTAGATGAAATGATAACATAAAAATAGACTAAAACTATATTTATTCTGTAAGCAATTGTATAGCTCCAAAATAAAATATCGAGTTTTACTTTCTCAGGCATATAATTTTGGAAAAGAAAAACAAAATAATCACTTATAACACACCATGCAGAATTACCCTACCATAATGCAAGCTAAGATAAAGGTAAATGATTTAAACACGTTCGCTACCGACTCTAAAATTGGACTTTTAAAATAGACCAGACGTCACGTAATTTGTGACGCACCGATTCATACCATAGACCAACGTCACACATGTGTGACTCTCGGGGCACAAACTATAGCCCGACGTCACGTATTTGTGACACACGGATTGTATTACTAAATGTTTTTTGGTTGCCAGTCGGTCTACTTTTCCAACTATATTATTGCATGTCGGTCAGTGGGAATGTCCGTCACATATACTGGTCGCATGGTCTGAGCGTGGGATTTTTATTTTTGTTATGCGGGAATCGTATTGGCAAACCTGGGAATCGTATTGGCAAACCTGGTTTTCTGTGTAATATTTCCAATCCTCGTGTGTTGTCTAACCTGTAACAGTGGAAGATTTATATGTGCTTTTGTAGTTAAAACTGAACTGCTTTTTGTTTTATCGTGCGATGGGTGAAAAGGAAGAGACCTTTTATGTCTGTGAGCGAAATCGATCGTGAGATGGACGAAGATGACAGTGATGAATTATTTAGTTCTGTCTGACGGTGCCTCTGAGTATGTTCCTGACTCAGACATTCCAAGTTCATCTAGTGATGAGGGTGAGCATTTTGAACCAATAAATATGTACGTTGACTTGGGCCCTAAACCCAAATAGCCCTTTAGCAGATGACATAGAGGTTCAATTCGAAGAAGTACATGATGATGTAATAAATCTTGAAAACATTTCCAATGATCCAAACGTGTTGTTTGTTGTTTCAAACATCCATGATGATTATCAGAGTAAACAAGGTGTTTGGACTGACACAAAGAATGAACCTCAGGTCCACAATTTTACTGGGCAAGAACAGAATACACATTCAATCGACAGATCCTGTTGAAATATTTTTAAATATATTTGATGAAGATCTGTTAAAGAAAATTGTAGCTTGGATAAATACTCGTGCCTTATTTGTTCAGGGAACTCCTACTACCAAGCATTCAAACATGCGATGGTGGAAGCCTGTAAATTTAGAGGAATTTAAGAAATTTTTAGGCCTCTCCATACTGATGGGAAACTTGCACTTCCCTTCCATGAAGCACTGCTGGTCAACTTGTGAGCTTTATGACCACCCCATCTTTGGTAAAACCATGTCCAGAAATAGGTTTGAGGCGATACTTAGATGTTTATGTTTTTATAACCCTAATGTTGATTCTGCAGATGACGAACTGCGTCATAAAATAAAAAATGTACTGCATGCATCTTTTGACGAATTTCACAAGAGCCTGCAGTCCTGGGAAGAATCTGTCACTTGATGAGGCCATGGTATTGTGGCGGGGAAGATTGTCTTTTAGACAATATATCAAAAACAAGCGCCACAAATATGGCATTAAGCTTTATGAGCTTTGCACTCCAGATGGATATATTTTAAATATTCTCGTATACACAGGCAAAGGTACGATATCAGATCCCGTAAAAGGACATTCCTTTGAAGTTTGTTACTCGCTTTGATGCAGGATTACATAGGTAAGGGACATGCATTGTTCCTAGACAACTTTTACAACAGCGTGGACCTTGCAGAGCACTTGATGCAGTGCAAAACCAATGTTTGTGGTACTTTACAAACAAATCGAGCAGGAAATCCGCAGCAGGTCATCACGGCAAAACTGAAGAAGGGTGAATGTATAAGTCGCCAAAAAGGAAGTGTAACCGTTATGAAATGGAAGGACAAACGCAATGTTTTGACAATTTCCACAACCCATGGACCCGGAACAGAAGAAGTAATTAACAAAAGAGGTGAAACCATAACCAAACCCCTCAATGGTACTTTGCATATAACAAGAACAACATGAGTGGCATTGATCGCTGTGATCAAATGATTTCATATTATAGTACTCCAAGGAAGTCACTTCGTTGGTATGTCAAAATATTTTTCCACCTCCTTGATGCATTCTCTCTGGAAATAGCAAGTACATTCTATGCAAGAACCGGGGAAGTAAGATAACCTATTTGGATTTAAGAAACACAATCATAGCACACTTCCTTCAAGTACAGCCAACGCCACAACGCCCTGTTTCGACCTAGGCCCTAATGAACAGCACAGACTCGTGAAGGGGGACCGAAGAGTAAGATGTCGTCAGTGCTTCAAGACTCCAGAAGAAGAGGAAGGCAACGATTTTACTATTGTGAAGTTTGCACAGATAACAGTGACAACAAAAATTGGACTTTGCGCAGCCCCCATGTTTTGGAGATTGGCATAAGGAGTAAATCAAGAACTAAAAACTTGTTCTTTTTTATTCATCTCGTTTAGCCTATATATGTAGTTTTGTAAAATAAACACAAGTTTTTTTTGTACAATATCGTTTTTATTCAAACAACAACAAAAATAAAATAAAGATGGTAATATAGATGTGTAATAGATTTTCTAAATACACATTTTTCTTGACAGTCACACATATGTGACGGTCGGTCTGCAGCAGATTATCACAACGCTGTGGCCCGACGTCACGCATGCGTGACGTAAAAAAAGAACCTTAGAACTAAAAAAATGGTTAATATAGTAAATTAAGCATATTTTTAATTGACATAAATTTGAAATATAAATGAATTTTAACAAAAAAAGAGTTTTTCAGTCTGAGGTTATGGTAGTTTACTTTTGCACTGGCCTGTAGTGAAACTACACGTTTCGTATTTGGTCCACTAGAAACACCCATGCGTCACACATACGTGACGCTCGGTAGCGAACGTGTTTAAACCATGCAATAAGGCTACTAAGCTAAATTACTATAAATATTAGGGCTCTATGAATATCAAAGAAAAATTGAACACTCACCCTATCTGCACAGTTCACCAGAAAAATAAACTAAAAATATCGTTTAAATAAATATTTTGATGGAGGTTATCGGGGTGAGGGTGGTCAGGACGTTCGCAAAAAAATAAAAAGAAAGGGTTGCGAGTCCCGAAATAGATAAAGGAGAAAAATAAAAATAATCACTTACAAAAATATAAATAATTAATAAAATGAAAATTAGATTGAACTTCAATAAGAAAGAAAAATATTTCCGAGTAGATTAGAGATTCGCCATGAAGTGTGATAATAATCAGACAACAGAATGATGGTCGAGAAAACTTTATACCTAATATAAAAATTTACATCGATTGAACATAAGATTTAGTTTATAAGGAAGGGTCGGTGGGAAGAAAGTATTTATAAAAGGAAGTCGTGGGTATAGGATGCCAGTACTATCGCCGGAAGAAAGCAGTGGTAAGGCGAGTCCCGACTGTTATAGTTTTTTTTTCGGGTAGGAGATAATCGTTAGGAAAGTTCGTAAAGGAAACTCGGGATGAGGTGTCAGATCGATCGCCAGGAAAAGAAATGCGAGATCTGAAAAAATTTAGAAAGGAAAATTTTTAACACAGTAATTAAAATTTAGTCGAAATGACAAAACAAATAATCTGAGTAATTGAAATTCTAAATATAAGTTAAATTGAAGAAAAGAATAACTTTAGTAATTCAAGTTGAAAAAGTAATTAAAGTTTCAGTAAATTGAGAAAGTCAAATATATTCTATTTAAATTTAATGATACCCTTAAATATCAAATAAATTATTAAGAGTATATTTAAAATCAAACAATTATCTTATCAAAATAAATCTATAACCATCAAACATTACTAACATATTTCAGATCGATTAAGTTTCATAAATGACAAATAAAATATTAAATTCTGTTTCACATAAAAAAATTTGGAAGAATTGTTGATGGCGGAGATAAAACACTTTTAGTAAGGAACAGGGTCGTTGTTCCTTACCTGGTGCTGGATATCGGCGGCGGGCGTCGAGTCGCGATGTAGTCGTTCAGCGAGCGGGGTCGGGGGAAGGGGTCGAAGTAGTGGTGAGCAGCGGTCGTCGGCGGTGTCGCGGTCACTGGCTGTCTCTCCGTGTCTTCAATCGGCCGTCATTATATAGGTTCGCGCGATCGCGGGGGGTGGGGAAGCCTTCTCCTCTCGCCGTGATCGGAGGGGAAGCGGCGATATCCGTGCGGGCACGGACCTGCCAGATAGCGTCTGACTCATCGTCAGTAAAATAATTATTTCGCTCCTTTTTATGATAATTCTAAAACTCAAGTCGTTATTCGTAATATTTAAAAAATTGTCTGTTCTAATTTTTCAATTTTACTAATGAATATTTTTAATTTAAATTTAATTTTGTATGTTAAAAAAATAACATGTTACAATTTATTCACTTCTAACAATAAGTGTCTGTTGTGTTCTGTGTACATTTTCTGTTCCATAAACTCTTCTCCATAGTGATAGTGAACAAAGTAATTTACCGACAGAAAATTTATTGTAATTTCTCGTCAGAATAGTATTTAGCATAGGAAATTTTGCATTTACCGGTTCTGGAAACCATCTTTAATTGTATTCTGATCTGTATTAATTTTTCTGTATCTCTGTGAAGCATCAATACTGATCACTCTAGAGACCACTGTCAATGAAAGTATATCAGAATTGCCCAGCTATACGGTTAATTTAGTTATCTTTAACCCTCTAAGTGGCAAGCGACGTCTTAGAAGTCGCTTCACATTGCCGCTTATTGCTAGGCAACCGATAATTATTTTTTACGCTTAGTTTGCACAGTTGCGTTCACCAATAAATTTCAAATATTTACATATAGTATCATCAACATCACGATGAAATAATCAATGGTACTAACTGAAATAACCCTAAGTTTTCTCCCGCGGTCCTGTGGCAAAATTAGCTGAGTAGGCCTAAGTGACTGTTTCGTTTCTCTTGGCTTGTACATATAGCTATATATATTTCTTTATTATTATAACATTGTCTATCTTTTTGGTTTGTAATAAATTTGGCATTGTTTTTACGATCTGGTGTTAGTTTGTTTATTCACTGTTTCCTGGTACCAAATTTCATTTTCAAGTTTGATCACAAACAAAAAACTAAAAATAATAATTTACTGTAATAAACTGATCTGGTAGATCTGTAGAAAAACTCTTTCTCTTCAAAATAAAATATAGTATGCAAAGATTCTACAGCATTTAGGTTGTTTTTTACCAGTTTCAACAAAACAACTTTTTTTGCTATTTTGCAAATAAAATTTATTTTTTATTTTTTCATTTTATTTTATTATAATTTTCAAACTTTTTCCTTTGGTATTTGTAGGTAATTATTGTTTCTACCTTTGGTATATAATGGATTTTCTGTAACTATGTTTTTATTATTTTTTACAAAGTGTCAAAGTTACAATTTTAGTTCGGGTCAATCAACATTTTTTGGTTTTTCACATGATAAGTCCAGTTCAGATTTCAAGAAATCATTTTATTTTGTCATAATATGAAAATTCAACTCTTTCTGAAGAATTCAGTATGCAACATGACTAGGTTAGAGTAAAAAATATATTTTTGGTGAATTTCTAAAAAATACTCTGCAAAGTGGCCAAAAAGAGCTTGCCACTGTGAAAGTTTAGCATTGCCACTTCTAGGGTTAAACAAAGGAAAACCAATAGTAATCTTGCCGCTTCCTCAGATAGATAACTAATCAAACACGTACTATAGATCAGGTTCAAAAGAGCAAATCATACCACTATGTGACATAATAAGAAATCATTAATTAAAATTGTATTTGTAAATCATGAGAAACATTGTGTATCAAACTCTATGCACACTGTATTCTAAATAGCAACTTAAAAAAACTAACATTAATTATTAAAAATGGAAAGTAATAAAAAGAAAGTGAAGTGGAGCTAAAATCAAATTGAATCAACCCTTCCAACCATAGCTACGGTATGTGTAGAAAACTTGGTTGTTTCACTGTTATTAGAAATCGTGTCAGACACACCGCAGTACACTCAATTGTGCAGTTGATGAGACAATGAGACTGCCACTTCACCTATTCATAGGTGTCTCTGAGGTCGAAACGATGTAAA